>NC_142090.1:54689578-54991647 GCF_054644295.1 Miniopterus natalensis | reverse complement strand
ATGTTATAGTTAGAGGAAAAATCAGCATCCTCACTCTCTCAAAACTTACAACCATATTTAACTGCTCGGATAGCTTATAAATCAGTCTAAAATTATTTTGCCAAAACCTCCTTCAGATTCCAAATTCATCTTCATTGTAAGTGTAGCCTCTGAGAATATTGTCTCTCAGAAAAGGGATGTTTCACAGCCCTGTCTTGATAGTGGTCAGCGGTTGAATGTGCCAGGGTTTATTCCACGGGCTCTGATTTAGAGTCTTCAACGTTACTGGATGCTAGTATAGTGTTTTCCTTGGTCTTTGGGGCAGGACCGTTAAAGCCCAAAGTCTGTTCATTTAAATTGTTAAAGCAAGAGAAAAATTATTGATTAAATGAGTTCCTTGTTTTCTTTTTCCTCTGCACTATTTATGGACAAGTAATAGACATATAAATATGTATAAGTTAAGTAAAAAAAAGGCAATAGAACTGAAAAGATTAAAACCAAATATGGTCTTATAACACTAAAAAGTAAGGAGACATATAAAAGCATTATGCACATATGCAAAAACAACTAAAACCCATTCTGATCAAGAAATGGAAAAACTCTAATACAGAATTATTAAAATTATACAATTCAGACACTAATGAGTAATCTTAAGACATGATATAAAAGTATCACAGAACAGTCATAAAATTTTAGGCTCAATTTTGAAATAAGGTTGCCAAAGCTTTGACAGGTATTTGTTTCACCGTAGAAGATACAGAGTCTATAGATAAAAAGGGCTAGGAATTGTCAGTTAATGTTGGTCCAGGTCTTGATCAGATGCTGACTTTTGGTTATTAACCCAGGGTGGTATTTAGAAAATGAGGCTTTTGCAGGAGACTGGTAGAATTTTATACCCCTGAATCTAAGAGCTGTGGGTCAAACTACCTTATGTTAAAACCTAGTCAAAAGCAATTTATACTCTTCAGCCTTAGGGCAAACAAAATTGGAGCAAGATGCAACAGCATCCTATGGATCCTGCACAAGAAGGCTTTCTGCCAATGACAAGGCATCCTCAGCAGAGAAAGGCTGACCTTCCTGAGATGCCGAAGCTGAGGAGAGTCACTAGCAGCAGGTCAGAGAGCATCGTCCATCCCAGAGGATGTTAGTCTTCTGACCTCAAGACTGGGAACCTCAGGAAACCCACCAAAGCCCCACATGAAAGAAGCTCAGCAACATTAGTGCCCTAACATCAAATGAGAAGTGTTCTAGGCACATGAGACTGTGGCCTTTCCCCCAGGTCTCCTGAGACTAATTCCAGAAGGATCAGAAATACACTGACAACATAGGTGACTTTGTTTTAACTTTGGATATTGAACAAAGCTTGGGGAAAATGATTTTACACTGCTTTATCAACTCTCCAAACAATTAATAATTGGTTGAGTGTTAGGCCATAATGGTTCCAAAGAAAACAAAATTTTTCTCCATGAATTCATAATATGAGCAAGGTAGATTCTGCTTTAAGTAAGATGATTCATTTAAAAGAGGACACTAATAACTCATAGCTCAGTCTAGTTAAGCCCCCTGGAAATGTGTTCCATTTTAGAATCCAAGATACAACTTCCTAAAAGAGATTCATCTGAATTCTTATGCATTGCCAGTGCCACCCTGGTTGGTAAGGCAATTCCAAAAGCAAAATAAACTGGAAGGTCTCTTCCTCATTTATTAGTGAAACCAAATCAAGGTTCACCTGGGTGTCCTTTGAATCTAAGATGGTCTCTGCACCTAGAATTCACAGCACAGGTCATGCTGTGGAGCTCTAACCTTGCATGCCCCAGCTATCCCTGTCCTTGTCCTGTCTCTAAACATTCACTCACTAGTTTCTATGGTGATCGCATGGACCAAAGGCTATAAAAGAAGCACAGTTAGTGACATCTCTAGAAAGATGGGGGTAGGGAGTGAAGATGGTGGTGACTCAGGTCATCAAAAGGAAAAAGTATTGCACATATTTGGCAATAAAGCGTTTATCTTGGTATTTACTTTTTGTTCTCTCGGTAGGAGAATATATATATTTTTCTCTTGCATCTCTTTTTTTCTATTTGCATTTTCTTTTTGAGCACCATTGAAATTATTACTGCCTCATACATCCTTGTTTCACAGGGAAGGCCTGATTCAAGCTGTGAAACTTATATTTATAACAAAGAATCAAATTTGAATATTCCTCATTTTAAATGATTCATTGGGTTAAAAGAATTAAAGAATTGATTCTAAATTAAACTGCTTTTAACCTAAGAATTTCTTTTAAAAAGTGAAGTCTACCAAGGAAACGCACTGAATCATTGTAGTATTTTGACACCTCATGGCAGCTTATGAAGCACATCAATGTCTTGACTGGCTTTTTTCTGTTCCTGTAGCTCTACCAGTTCTTTAGAGAGTGATGTGCATTGTTAACAGTGTTTTATATTTGCAGTGTCTTAAACTTTCCCAAATTGTTCTTTCATTTTATCCTTTATAACCACCCTGTGAAAGCAGTATAGCAGACACTCTGCTTTTGACAAATTACAATAATGAGATGGTGGGGAGGGGCATTGAGTCACTTAGGAAAAACACAGTCACTTGAAAATCTAGTTAGAATTGTAATCCAAACCTTCTTTGCAGAGCTTTTTGGAACTTTTATTAATTTTCTCTCTTTCTTATTTGAGTTCTTTCTTCTCAAACTTTAGCTGGCTTATTCTTTTATTTCCCAAGATAAACTTCCCTCCTCCCTGCCTTAAAACTTCTCTATGTTGGAAAGATAAAATAGAAAACAATTTGGGGAGGCGAGACTTGAGTAGGAAAGCATATTGGTAATATTCGCTAAACAGTTAGAAAAGTGTAATTATTTTTAAAGTTGCAAGTCATTGTTAAGAAAATAATAATTGTATTCTTGAAGAATTTTTCTGATTGGTTACCCATTATTTTCCCAAAATTGGAAAGTGGACATTAGGAATAATTTTTTTAATGGACATAGTTTTCACCTATTGCACTTACCTTTTAAAAAATCTCTTTTTGTTTATTATTCTGAATATATTTATTACTCCCTTTTTACAAACAGAGAAATTATGAGTCAAGTCAGTTTTTTCAAAGAATTACTGTTCACCATTCTTCTTAGCTCTGACAGTAGTGGGCCTCTGTTTCTGAAGCACATTATAAAGAATTTTGCTTTTATTTACATTGCACCCATGTTCAGTCTACAGCACATGGGCACTTTGGAAAGACAGTTACGTAAAAATGTAGTATTTCCCTAGTTTTACTGGATTGATAAACAAAACAATCATTCCCACTAGAATTTTTTCCAAGTACCTTCTTCCTTCAGCCAGTAAGGATTCTGAACACAGTAGCACCGGGTTAATTTTTGAGCCATGCTGTGTTTATCTGCCCCTAAAATGAAAGTGGCAAGTTGATAACAGTAGGCCCACCCACCAGAAAGCAGAGCTCAAAAAGTCTCCCTTCAGTCCCTGCCTGGTGGCTGCACCTGTGTCTAAATTGGTGCCTGTCTAAACTTCACGTGTCATCGCCGAGTGATGAATGTAACCACCTCTCGAAGGACGTTATTGGCAGGCCCAGGAGACCCAGGATGGCAAAAGCATTTGCATCAGTGAGCTCCGTGTTGACCTGACGGGGACCTTGTTTGTTTTTTCACTTTAGACAATTTTGTTTTCATGTCTTTTCCCGCCTTCTGTGGCCCACGGTCCTGTGTATCGTTCTGTTCCCTAAAGCACCTTGCCTCCGTACATAACATTAAACAGAAATTACCACCTCCCATTAGCACCCAGTGCCTGCCTGGGTGCCCGCTGCTCACTCACTTCCTTGCCCTTGAAGCTCCAGCCATAAGGACCTGCTTGTAATTTCCTCCCACTTCATCTACTATTTTATCCCTGTGGTATGAATTCCCTTCTTTTCTTCCCTCCTATTTTGGCTAACTCCTACTATTCTAGAATATTCTAGATTTGGTTTAGGCATCACTTCCACCAAGAGACCTTCCCAGAGCTTTTAAATTTTTTTGTCATTATCTGTGCCTGTCTCTCCTTTAAATTTTTAAAACACAGCTTTATAGAGATATAATTTGCATACCATTACAATTCACTCATTTAAAGCATACAGTTAAATAGTTATTATATATTTAGGTATGTGGACATCACAGTCAACTTTAGAACTTTATTTTCTCAAAAAGGAGCCCCATACCCTTTATCACCTCCCTGCACTCTAGCCCCCTTCCTAGCCCTAGGCAACTACTAACCTACTTTCTATTTATCAATTTCCCTATTATGGACTTTAATATGAATAACAACACATAGCATATGGAATTTTTTTTTTTTTTAAGAATTGGGATCTAGATTTTATTTTATTATTTTTTCTTCTTTTTTTAAAAATTTTATTTTTGTTTAAAATATTACAGATGTCCATTTTTCTCCCCAATGGCTGTTCCACCCTGTCCCTTCCCCCTCCCCAGACCCTCTCCCCACCATTGTCCGTGTCCTTGGGTTGTGCATATATAGCATATGGAATTTTTGATTGGCTTCTTGCACTTAGCATAATATTTTTGAGGTCCATCCAAGTACTCTATTCCTTTCTATGGCTGATTGATATCTCATTGTAAGGATATACCACATTTTGTTTATCCATTCGTCATCTTAATGTTGATGGACATTTGGGTTGTTTCCACATTTTGGCTGTTATGAATAATGCTGCTATGAACATCCATGTACAAGTTTTTATGTGAACATGTTTTCATTTCTCTTGGGTATTTACCTAAAAGTGGAATTGCTGATCATGTGGTAACTTTCTGTTTAATTGTCTGAGGAACAGATTATTCCACAGCACCTTCACCATGTTACATTCCTATCAGCAGTGAGTAAGGGTTCCAGGTTCCCCACATCCTTGCAACATTTGTTATTATCTGTCTTTCTGATTCTAGCCACCCTAGGAGGCATGAAGTGGTATCTCACTGTGGTTTTGTCTCCTTTAGATTATTTTTTATGTATGTTCCCTCAGTATCCATGCATTGCTTCCCAGCATGCAGTATGCACTCACTTGTTGATTGGACTTGATTGAATGTGCTACAAAAGCTGTCATTTTTGTTGTTTTTCAATTTTTATTTCAGCAAGTGTCCAGCAGGCACCTGTGATGGATGTACGTTCTACTTCCTGTGGGAGAGTGCTGAAGCTTGCCCTCTCTGCACAGAGCATGACTTCCATGAGATTGAGGGAGCCTGTAAGAGAGGGTTTCAGGTAAGGAGCAAATCTAAGCAGAACTGTGCCACTGAAAATATAATTATTCACTTTAACATTGCATACATCATAGAAACTCAGATTTGAGAGCAGGACTAAAGCTTATAGTTCACTTAATGTGACATTAAGTGACTGCATTTAAAATCAAGTTTGGTAGCTAAACCCCCATATGCTGAGGTAGCTGAAGTCGTAGACTGAGCATTGAAAGACTGTGCTGTTCACACATCTAGTGACTGTTGAACCAGTTTTTTTTGACATTTTTAAGTAGGTCAAGGATGAAAAGTTCAGATTCACGAAGCATGATGCCTTTTAAATCCTCATAATAATAATGATATACTTTTAATGCTTCATAATGGAAATTCATCTTTACCTTTTCTCTAAAATTATGATAAAATTATTATAATCATTTTTTTAAGAGTAAATGGAAAACTAAGATGCATTCCCTTCTTCAGCTAGTAAGTTTAACTCGAGTTTTGAAAAGCTAAACTACTTTTTATTAAAATATTCTTTAATATTTAATATTTCTATTCTGGAAGGTAATGTTTAGAAGCATAAGATAATGAGGTGGCAACAACTCCTCTAATTTTATCTCAAACTATCTTCATTGAAAAAGTTATGTTCAACATGTTATAAGAATATTAGGAACACATAGTTGCAAGGTGACTCTTTTTAAGTATTTGTTTTGACCTTAAGAATAATATCTTTTGGAACACTGATGTATTTGACATGTTGAAATATACGACTCCCCAATATTTTCAATTTAATTTGAGAAATACCAAAATTAATTATGCCCTTTTGTTATACTTAGATGTCAATTTTGAAAATATTTGCCAAATGAGATCAAGCTTCAGCTAGAAAAATATGAATGTCATTTCTAAGCTCATACATCTTGCTTAGTGTGTTCCACTGCAGCAACAAACAAATGGGTGTGGTGTTGTAAGTGGATACGTTTACCTCCAATCTCTGAATGAAATGTTTCAAAAGTCTGCTCTTCCATGAGCTTGAGAGGGCAAGTCTCACTGTGTTTTCCATTATGTCCACAAACAAGGGTGGATTTCTTCAGATGCCAAAGCCTTTTGATAGAAAAAGAGAGTGATTGCAAAATATTGCTACGGGTATCTTTTAACTTTTAATTAATTCCACTGTATTTATGCCCAAGGTCCTGCTCCATCCTTTGTAAATTTTCATTTTATATTTCGGTTTCCTGATTCTGTAAGTTACATCTAATCCAGATGTGTATAAAGTTAAAATTACACAGTACAACTCCTCCACATATAGCTGATAGAAGCTAAAAGAGCTGTACAATGTGTGATAAAAGTGCTCTTATCAAATTGGATCTCAAAAATCGATAGTAGGTTCTAAGGATGCATTAAGCATTACTTCTAAATGTCAGATAGTAGTAAAGATTTGAAGAGGTACTGTGTGATCACTAAGAGGAATGTTTCTAAAATTTTCATCAAATTTATCTCACCCTGTTCACAAAATATCCCTACTTGCTGGAAGAATAAAGTTTTCAGCTGTATTGTCAGCCATTTTCTTGTTGGCCAATGACATGTCACCAAATGAAGGCATGAATCTTTCTAATTAATAAAGCAACTAAGAAATGTCCAAAATGACTAAGTTGTAGATGATGAAGAAATTTTGCCAATAGCCTGACTTTTTTGGGCCTAGCAATTTGAAGAGCTTAAAGTTAAGCATACTGGGTTTACAAGTTTTAACACTTTAGGTAGAGGACTGACATTAGACATTAGAGCTTACCACTTTCACTGGGTGTTGGACATTTAATAAAACCACATGAACCCTTTTATGGTCTGTTTTCCTGTTGGAATGCACTTCAGATGCAGTCAACATCTGCTGACTGGGGTGAACATTTGTCTCTTTATTATCATTACTTACACTTAGAGATGCATCAGTTCAACTTGCATATGCCTCTTCATTTCTCACATCTTTCTCATAAAACTGTGACCCATTTTAAAAGTAATTTATTCACACTGAGTTTAAAGAAAATGTTACAGTTATCATGCACTAAAAAAATTCTTCATTTTAATGTCCTTTTAAGAAAAACATGCTGAAAGTTCTTATGCAGACTTGGTTGAAACTTTTTCTCAAAGTAAATAAATACGATTCTTCTGCACACATCGGTCACTTCATGACTAACTGCAAAATGTGTGTGTATAAAATCAAATTAAACATTGTAGTGGTATCCTGCTAGGGTGTTGATAAAGTGACCATCATACACCAGAAAATTTAACGAGACACCATGAGCAAAACTTTAATGCCCCATGACATTTAATGTCACTGGATATAATCATCATGCAGATTGCTACTGGTCACTGCATATGTTGAAATATATTAGGAACCGTGCACTGTACTCTGGTTTTTATTTTCAATCTGTTTTATTTGATCTATTTATTTTTTTAAAAATGCTGTTTGAAACCCAATATGTTGATTTAATTATCCGCTAGTTAGTTGCAACTTGCAGTGTGAAAGACATTGCCCTAAATAAATTGAGTCATCTTTTGGAGGCTGAGAATAAGAACCTCTTGTGTGTAGTGATGACCCAGAATAATGCCCTCCTTTTTTGGCATGGAGAAGAGGGCTGCAGTCTGTTTGCCTTCCCCTACACCAGTCACCAAAGCCTGCCAGTCGTATTTTACCTACGTGCCCAGGGTCCAGGATCTACTCTTCTGCTTAGTGGGGAGGCCTGTAGGGGAAAACATTCCAATTATAATGATATTAAACAACTAAGCTTTCATTTAAAAACATGGATCAGAAGTCAGAGATCATCAGAAAAATGAGGAAAATAGCCCAAAGGATATCTCCAGATGGAGTCATTTTTATTCAACTTGCTTAGCATGTAGCAAGCCTTCTGATCTGACAGTCCATGGTTTTATTTGGTTTTGTTGCATTTTAATTCACGTCCTTGTTCTCTCTCCTGTATCTTCTCTATATCTTCTACACCTCTGGAGCTTCTGCTAGATGAATGCTGAATAACCCTGTACGCCGACTATACATAAAGGGTTAGCAAAACCCTTCTCTGAATCTTATTTCTCATGTCATCTCTGTGTGTGCTTTTTTTTAAAGGAAACCTTATATGTGTGGAATGAACCAAAATGGTGCATTAAAGGAATTTCTTTGCCTGAGAAAAAGTCGTCAACCTGTGAAACAGTTGACTTTTGGCTAAAAGTGGGAGCAGGTGTGGGAGCATTCACAGCTGTTTTGCTGGTGGCTCTAACTTGCTATTTCTGGAAGAAGAATCAGAAGTAAGTAACCTCATTGGAGTGACCATGTAAGAACTGAAGGATCTTTTTTGTTGTGAAAAATTTAGACTTAATCATTATGTTCAAATTTCTCTTGGAGACGCAAGAAGTATCTTCTAGTGAAGGAGTTATAGGAAAGGCCCTTAAGAAAGCCAAGGGATGTAACTGTAATTCTGATAATATAGAAATCATAGAACATTAGAGATTATTGAATTAGACCCATTTAATACAAAACAAAAACAGAGGGCCCAGGTTATTGAGGTCTGAGATCTGAAGGCAGGTTTTCTCTGTGTCTATTTTTCTTGTCAAGACATGATGTATTATTGCCCCAACTTTCCTTTTTTAGTTCCTTGGGGGCAGATATTTGCAAAGAAACAGACTAACTGTATAAGTGGATATCACCTTTACTCAAGGACTCTAAGAATTTGGAGTTGAATATTGAGTCTAACTCCTGCTTTTTTATTAATGTGTTACATGATTTGACTCTTTAAAAATGATTTATGTGTCAGTGGGTTTATGAAAGTTCTATATGATAATATCTCAGAACAATTGAAATATCTGGGGTCTTCTAATAGAAAAGAATGATTGAGAGAGAAACGGTAAACACCAAATCAATTGCCTGTATGCTATTCTTAGCCTTATGGCCTAAGCTTTATAACACTGTATAGTGAATTAGCTTCCAAATATTTATAAATTAAGAAAATGCATTTAGACCTCAAGGTTTTTCTTTGTTTTTCAAAAGTTCGTAATTGGACAATTTAGCAAATGTAAAATAATGATATAATTAACTGTATTGCATTGATTCTCTGAAATCCTGGAAAAGATTTGTGTGTAAGTGGTAGATGAATGAAAACATCGTGTGATAGCTGTAGGTGAGGGAAATTTTTCGGTAGAGCAACTATACTACAAGACAATTTAATAAGCTGGTGCTTATTAAAATAAGTATTATTTTATATTAAACCTCCACTTTATCTGTTTACTTACTGCTACTTAGACTGGAGTACAAATATTCCAAGTTAGTAATGACAACTAACTCGAAAGAGTGTGAACTCCCAGCTGCAGACAGCTGTGCTATCATGGAAGGAGAAGATAACGAAGAAGACGTTGTGTATTCCAATAAGCAGTCACTACTGGGAAAACTCAAATCCTTGGCAACAAAGGTGAGAGCAGAACTTTAAGCTGGTATTACTGTGCAATATAAATTAGTGGCTGTATCAGCCTAATAGTATTATTCATGCAAGCCCTGTCATTCAGCATGCCTGTATCTTCATGAGCATTTATCCAACAAAAATACACTTAGAAGTACCTAAGAATGTAAATACAAGACTATTCACTGCAACATTGTTTCTGCTGGTTAATCAAGCAGCAACAACCTTAAACACCATCAGTATAGAGTTAGATAAGAAATTTTCATCCATCAAAGTAATGGAATACTGTGTAACTGCAGCTGTTAAAGACAGAAATATCTGTCAGTAGGACCAAGATAAAGTGAAAACAACATATAGACTATCACGTTTATGTTAAAAATACATTTATGTTAGTATTTGCATGGCAAACTACTGACAGTAGCTGCTTTTTGGCAGTTTGAACTAAGGGGTGTTTTAGTCTTTGAAGTAATACATTTTTGTCGTGTTTAAATTTTCACAAAAATTATGTATTATAATATTAAAAAAGAAAATGTTAATAAAAGATCTCATGTTCATTTATACTTTTCTTTTTAAACGTTTTATAATAAGATTGCTTCACGCAGAGAAAATAAAAGTTATATAAACTGTTGAGGTATTAAATGTACCTTATCAGATGCCATCATATTTGTTGGCTTTGAAATGATTACTGTATCCAGACAGATAACATGAAGCCTTAAATATTATTTGTAAACACATTTCATTGATATTCTTCACCATTGACATAAAAGATGAGAAATTATCAGTTTATCTACTCAGGGCTAAAAGTAGAATCAAACTTACGAAAGGAAATGTGCTTGAAGGAAGGGCAAGTGACAAAAGACGACATTTGTTGAAAGTATTTTAGTAGCCAGTTCCTTTTTACTCGCCTAATTTAAGCATATAAATATATTATAGAGCGTCATTTAAAAATAAAATGAATAAGCCATATTCCTCCTCTACTGATGGTTATTTAATTTTTATTTTCTTCTTATTTTTTTTTATCCTCACACAAGGATATGGATATGTTTAGTGATTTGAGAGAGAGAGAGAGAGAGAGAAACATCGATTGGTGCCTCCCAGGGATTGCACTGCAACCTACATATATGCCTTGACCGGGAATTGAACCTGCAGACGGTGTATGGGACGACACTCCAACCCACCGAGCCACCCTGGCCTGGGCAATTTTTCTTTTCTTAATATGGTAGCTTAGGAAGGATACTATTGCTGTGGAATAATGAATATGAAGTGCTTGTGAAGAAGTGACATTTACATTCCTTTCAAGCTAACTAGTGAGCCTGCCACAGTTTCATAAACACTTTAGAAGATATGAGATTCCTGGTCAGGGAAAAAGGACATTTTAGCACTCACGGCAGAAGCACTAACTAGAGAATCAGTGTTTATACCAGTTCCCAAAGCCCCGCTTGCCAAAGGGCTATGTGAATAGGAACAGATGACTTTTGTACACACAGTGGCATGCATTACAGGAAAGGCACCCTAAGCTTTGGGAACCTCAGTCTTTTAGAATGGGCAGTAAACATCCCTGTACTTTGTTCCAAAGGAAGATATTATCATTATTGTACTGGAAAGGTAGCATGCCTGTTCATTGCTTCAGAGGGAGACAGTATTTCCAAGATGGTAAGCAAGCCTGCCCTTTGCTCTGGAAGGAGACAATAGCTTATCTTCCAAGTTTCCTTTGTATATAAAGATCCTTGAAAAGATAGTCTAATCAAAGGGAACTCAGTATCTCATTCATAAGATGTACAGAAATGCAAGAGAACCACGTAGAATTGTCTCTCAGCAATATTCAAACCTCGCTTTTACACCATCTTGGCTTCTGGTGAATATTTCCTTTAGTGTAGCACTCCATTGACAGCTCTGATGAACTGACTGAGGCTGGAATCAAATCTGGTCAATTTGCTTCATACAGCACTTAAGTAAAACTACTACCAACACAACACCAACCAGCAAGATGAGAACAACCTGTATTATTAACCTCTATCATAATCCCAGGGACCCAGACCCAACTACCTGAACAAAGCCCATAAACTATCAGCGTCCACCTTAGAAAGCTAGATGGCTTTCTCTTTAAGTTCGGTACTGACCTTTCCACTCAGCCTGAGACCTTTTCACTGGCACCAAGATCTTTCCTACATAAGATTCAGGAGGAAGAAGGTCAAGGGAGTTTTCAAAAACGTATAGAGACCCAATATATTTCCCACTTTTGTTTTACTTTGACCATGCATGGTAGGGGAACTTGGTGAGCGGTGTAGTCAACCAGGTGGTCATTTTCCTTTTGATCCAGGTAAGATTTTAGTAGTTATATAGACTTTGTCTTGGTCCTCAAGGAGAAAATATAGGACAGTTGTTTTTCATAACATTGTGTGGACAGTGAGTTGATATCAACCTGAATGCCTTCAAAGGCTAAAGTGATGTCATTCATTACTTTAGCTAAAGTCAGAGACAAATTTTGTACCACCTTTCTAACTGAATAACTGTCCATAGGGTGAGTATAAATAACTAGTCATTCTCTAGGAACCTCCTCTTAGTAACCAAGAGTTAATCTCATTTTGAAAAGATCCTTACAGTTATCTAAGAGCTACATGATCTTTTGGGGATGTTTCCACAAATAGTTGAATTATGACCACTCCTAGGGTGCAAGTGCAAGCCACCATGTTTTTAGGAGGGAAGCAAGATAGGGCGCATATGGAAAGAAAATATTATTTACAATTGTTGGGAACACCAAGTAGTACCTACACAGTTAGGTAGAACAGGTTATCAATGCCTGCAGCCTCCTTGCTACAGGGTTTCTAATGCACCCTAAATAATTGTGTCTCTTCCTTGTCTTTGGGAGATTGCCCAGGTGCAGTAGTTCCAACGTTTCATGTTTGTCCATGCCACAGATTGGTTGGTATTTGTCAACCCCATGGAACGGCTGAGTGATGGCTGGGAGGTGTTGATGGTTGTTATTCTGGGGCAGGAGCTGGGGCCATCCCCTGCTGTTTCTGATAGATTTCTCAGTAGGTTTAAGGAGAATGGCAACCAAATTGTTGTTACAACATCTGGTGGGTATGGTAACCCAATAATCAGTTAAGTTTAAAGCACTTACAACAGTTTGAGAGAGGAACACTAAGGCATTTTCCTTCATGGGAAGGTGACTGAGTGCCATCTCTCCTACCTCTTACGGTCTAAGGTACCTCCTCCCGGCTGCCTCATTATTAGACTGCATTGTTGTTCTCCTTCTGCCACAAAATCAGTTTGTCCCATTTTGGTGGCTAAAACTTCTCCTTATTTCTAGTCATCCCCTACTGGCATCTAGACCTATGTTCCAGAACATTCAGGTGAAAGAAGGAAAAGGATATTTTTTAAAACTTATGGACACCAAGTTTGCCCCCCATCCTTGTCCATGTTGGCATAGAGGGACTTGATGAGCAGTGTATTCAACCAAGTGGACATTATCCTTTTGATCTAGTATCATGACAATCCCACAAGACAAGTGGCTAAACTAGAATTATATTTGAATCTTCCATGCTCCTTTCTGGAGGGGCTACCACCAGGCTCATCCTGGTGGTAAATAAGGACACCTTATGCTCAGGAGTGGTCAGAGCAGAATCCTGGATTTTCATGTAATGTATATAAACTTGTATAGAATCAGTCAGTATCTTTCCCCCAGTTCCCCTTTCCATGGAGTAGCCAAGAGGAGATAATCCCTTTCTAGGGACAGCCATATTTAATAACCAAACTGCCTTACTAAGATGTGTGGACCAGGAAGAGGTGAGGAAGACAGAATCAGAAATCTTTTGGAGTCAATTTTGAAAAGACCATTCTAATGCTCAATAGCACTATATGCCTTTAGATGGTACGAAGTGTGGAAGGCCCACCAAATACCTCTACTTTCAGTCCATTGCTAAGCTTTTGTAATAAAAAGGACACCACTCTTAGACTTCAAATGGTCCATAAAGCCACAAACATTAAGTAGATTTGTTTCAGGAGCCATAATGGTGTGGCTGGAGTTAGCCAATCAGACTGAAATAGCAACACCAAATCCTGAATAGGTGTCATAAAGGGTGAGGCACCACTATAGTCCAGAGAGGTGGACAAAGATCTGATGTAATCCATTTGCCAGAAGAAAATGGTCAACTTTTGGCATGAATCCCAAGTGTGGCTTGCTGTGGTAACTCCTGCATCAGAAAAAGGAGTACTTCTTGCCCAGTCTGTGATGGCAGGTTTGTTACTAGGTTGGGCAGGATGATGGATCCATGCAGCGTTTGTGGCAGTCTCTATCAGATGGTTAATTCTCTTTGCTATTTTCAGAGGACGGGATCTTTCTGTGGGCATCTACATGAGTAATCCAGATGATTTGATCAGCACCTAAGATTTGTTTCTGGAGTTTATTGTCCCAAAGAAGGGTGACTAATATCCCAGTCTGTAGTTTCCCAAGTGTCAGACCAAACAGTTTACTGACTTTATAATAGCTTAAATTGATAAAAATATAACAAGTCTTATCAAGAGATATATTGACAATAGCTGTGAGGATGGCTTTGGGTTCTGCCCATATTGCTGAGCAATCTTGTAGGTTTTGAATTATGCATACCCAGTGTTGACATTGGATAGCTGCATCAGCCAGCGAGCACCATTGGGTTTCAGCTCAACCAAACCATCAGTGAACCAGGCCCAGACATACAGTAGAACATCAATGAATTGAGGGCTCCATGGAGCTAGTAACTTAGTTTTGATTGGTGAGATAGGGGATACAGTTTCCCCCAAAGTGTATACTGCCATATTTTCATGTGAGGCTGAGATGCTCCTGGGGCCAGACCAGCTGTATCCTTGAATATACCACTTAAATTTGACAAGTGAACATTATTGTGCCCTTTCAACCTTGTTTACTCATCATGAATGGGACTCTCAGGCTATAGGGTCACAAGGTGTGCATGAAAATGGCATTCACTTTTGGCAGGAGCTCAGTAATAAGCTTGTAGCTGTTTTTAAAAAGAGTAGCAATGTCAAGGAGGTGATGAGTCTAAAACCCCAAAGGATGCCCCTGGGGGAAGGCTGCTTCCCATTGCCAGAGTTTTTAATGGGAAAAATCATTAATCATAGTGAATTGTAACACAAAGTGGTCATTAGGGTTGTGAGGCCACTAAGGCGGAGAGCATGACTTAGCTTGCTGGACAGCTTTTAACACAGCCTGTTAGTTTGGGCCCACTTAGTGGGGTAGCTGATAAAAAAAGAGCAAGTAGAATACTCAAGCGAAGCCATACTGTCTCCCATTGCAGAGAGTCCAGTGAGGCGCTGCTTTTTCTTCTTTGACTGCTGGTGAGACTTAGCACCGTAGATCTGCCCACCTAGTCTCAGGGAACTCAACTTAGTTAGCAGGTCCCTGGATTTTGTGGGGATTGCTGGACAGGCAGGGCTGTTGAGACACCAACAGGACATCATTTATATAGTAATAATTTAGGGCACCAGAAGTGGTATTTGTCCACCTCATGGAATGACTGACTGTGCAATCTTGACTCACACATCCATTGCAAATGGCCGAGGACACCCTGGGGGATCCTACGTGTGGCTGCTCTTGATCAGGGAAATCGCCTCTGACATTTATGAGATGAGGAAGTACAAGCATATACCATCAATTCCTACTGTATCTTCAGATGTAGAATCAGCAGCAACAGCATCTTGAGTGGGCATGTAGATCCCCTTGCACTAGGTCACATTATCTTCCCTTCCCCACCGCAAACCTTGCTTAAACCCCATTTGTTGAATTTGCATATCCTTTTGTTGATTTGGGCTTGACTCGAATATTGTAGTCATGTTTTATAAAGGAACCCACCTTATTTCTTGCTCCAATGTCAAAATATCTCAGTTAATGCCTGGTTTTAAAATAAAGGATAGGGGAAATGTCCAGGTGGGAGGTGATCATACTAATCTGTCAAGATTCCTTTGGGCCCAGCCAGTGTGGCTCAGTGGTTGAGCATCTACCTATGATCCAAGAGATTGTAGTTCGATTCCCATAAGGGCACATGCTCGGATTGCGGGCTTGAGCTCCAGTGGGGGGTGTATAGGGGGCAGCTGATCAATGACTCTCTCATCATTGATATTTCTCTCTCTCTCTCTCTCTCTCTCTTCTTTCCTCTCTCTGAAGTCAATAAAGATATATTTAAAAACAAAACAAAACAAAGGATTCCTTTGGGTCAGTTTTGCATTCTCGTGACCTCCACCTTGTAAACCCAATCTGGAGCAGTAAGAGCTCAAATACTAGTAATTGCCACACTGAGTTTTCCTATGGGAATTAGTCTCAGGTAAATTTTCCAGAGAAAGCCAAATCTCTGTTATTGTAGTCAGGGCCACTATAAAATCTCTAAGGCCTTTTATTTTATTTTTTTCTGAGGCCTTTTACTGTCATCTTTGAATGGATCTAAAGTTGACAGGATAGATTGCAAGAGGTGTTGAGCCTTAAAATAGCCTAGCTGTTGCCATTCTTATTTAAGCATCACTGAGCCCTGCCACAATTATCTTCAAAGTGAACCAGCCAAAATGCTAACAATTCACCTAGTTTCTACCCATAGTGGATTTCATTTTTGTTTTAGTGCTCATTGTAGGTGCATGTCTCTGTAACTATTGTCAAAGACTGGGTGAAACCTTCTTTTCCCATCAGGATTTTAGTATTAGTGGTTACCATGAGGCACACTTGAAGCTGATTGCCTGATTGGTGAGGCAGTCCTCCTGCCCAGAGGATAATTAACAACATCCAGGTCACAATTCAGGAAGCTAACTGTGGACTCTTTAAACCCACGTTTCAGTACTCAGTCTGCAACCACCTCCCCAGTTCCTCTTCATTTCCAGGCAGTAAAGTAGAGGACCATTTTAATGCCTTGTTGACTGTGTATTTTGCTCAACATGTTTGCTACCAATATCCTGGACTTTTCTCAAATCTTGTTAACCAGTATGTGGGGCTGTCATCCTTTCTCTTCCAGAAAGACACCTCTCTATCAATTTCCCATCCTTACCAGCAAAAAAGTGAACTGTGGGAGTTAGGAAATTTCATTTGACTTGCTAGCCAACAAATTAACTTGCCATAGTTTTATGGACACTTTTGAAGGTGTGAGTCTCCCGGGTCAGAGACAAAATACAGTTGTTACTCAGAGCAGAAACAGCACCCAAAATGGCAATGTTTGCTTTGCTTCCTGTATACACAGTGGGTTATGGTATAGAAGAGGAGCCCTTAGTTTGGGGAACCTGAGTCTTTTATAAGAGGCAGTAAACATGTTTGCCATTTGCTTCACAGGGGGAGATACTACCTCTAGCTTTCAGGATGATAAGCAAACTTTTTCTTTGTTTTAGTAGGAGACATTATCTATACCATCCAAGGCTTTTGTATATAAACATCTTTGAGATGATTATCTAGGAAAAAGTGTCTCCTCACAACACATGCAGAAACACAAGACCCATGGAGAATTACCTTCCATCATCAGTTTACTTAGACCTCTCACCTATTTTGATCTTGTGATTTCCTGTTTGTAAGGGTGTTGCCTTATAATAAAAGGAGCATTTAGGTGCCAGCGAAGATTTTTTTAAGAGAAAGTGACTTCTAAGCTGAACTGAAAGAATAAGTGGGAACTATTTAGGGGAGAGTGTAGATTAAGTATTATATAAACTTTTAAGTGTTTCCTCATATTGAAGTACCTCCACTATTGTTATTTTATAGCTAGAGAACTGAAAGCTTGAAAAGGTTCTTGGAAGCAATCACAGGAAATGAGATGTAGGATAGAGTTTTTCTCTTTGAGAAGGTTCAGTATACAGTGTTAGTGTTTTGTTTTGAATAGCAATTTTAGTTGATACAATAATTTAAAATAGTTTTTAATGAAAAATTTAAATATTACAGAAAACATGAGAGGATTATACAGTGGTACCACCATATACCCACCACCTAAATTTTACTATATTTTCTTTATTATGTATCTCTACATATCTCCACCTCTCTACCTGTTTTTGAATACATAATTTTTTATTCATTTCACAGTAAGTTTCAGACTTTAATACATTTTACCCCTAAGCACTTTAGGATACATATAATTGATGAGAGAATTAATATTTTTATTTTTATTTTATTTTTTTAAATTCTCACCTGAGGATATATTTTTAAAATTGATTTTAGAGAGAGAGAAATGGAGAGGGAGAGAGAGGGAGAGAAACATCAATCTATTGCCTCCTGTACGAACCCCGACCAGGGATTAAATCCACAACCTAGGTATGTGCCCAGACCAGGAATCAAACCCATGACCTTTTGGTGCATGGGATGACACTCCAAAAAACTGAGCCACACTGGCCAGCACAATATTTTTATTTTTAAGGTAAAATGTTTACATAGAGTGAAATGCACACATCACAAGTACATGATTTGATGAATTTTGAGAAATGCATATACCTGTGTAATCCCAAATCCTGTTAAGATACAGGACATTAATTTCACCATTGAAAATAAACTCATGTCCTTTGTATGCAATCAATCCCCATCCTCATGTCCCAAAGAAAAATACTGTAATGCCTGTAATGCTCTTTTTAAACTATACATAAGTTGTATCTGTTTTAGACTTCATATAATTTTAATTACACAGTGTTGTATTTTGTGTAAGTTTTCTTTCACAAGAAAAATGTTTCTGAGATTCATTCACCTTGTGTTAACCTGCAGTAGATTCCTATCTATTCTGGAGTAGAATTCTATTTTATGGATATGCCAAATTTTGTTTGTCTGTCCTCCTGTTGATGGATACTTGTGCTATTTCCAGTGTTTAGCTATGAATAAATAGCATTGCACAAGTCTTACTGTATGTCCCATTTAAAAGTTTTTGTTATGCATGGTTTCATGGAGCAAAAATATTTATGTATCTTAACTGCTATGGCATGTAAGGTTGCTTATTAATCTTATGTATTCTTATTCATGTTCTAAAGGCTATGCCTTAGTTGGTATCTCCTACCAATCTATTGGACTTGTGGGTCTTATTTATAGATTTGCTTTTCTTGACTTTTCATAGCAATTAAAAAATTTTCCCCTTATTTCTTTATTTCACAGTCACTTATGGGACACTGTGTTAGACATTCCACCAGGTCTTGGTGATATGCCAAATTAGACACAGTGTCGTATCTCAGAGATGATGTAGTTTATTGGTGGAGGACTCATGCACATCATACACACACACACACACACACACTCACACACACACACACACACACACACACACACACACACACACGATCATCCAGTATATTAAGAACATTGAGTAGGGTCTCTTGGAGCACAGAGGAGAAGGGAGTACAGTAAGGTGTTTAGTGACAAGGTAAAGGGAAGCTACTGGGAGAAGTTGAATTTTGAGTAGATTCTTGAATTTAGTGCTTAAAAATATGTTTTGTATGGCATCTTTATTTAACTCATGAGTAAACTGAGACCGAAAGAGCTTCACTTATTTGTCCAAGAGAGAGTTAGATAGGAATTAGAAATCCCATCTTCTGAGTTCCAATCCAGTGTTTTTCCTTCTACAATGTGATGTTTCATACAAACATTTTCACAACCATTGATTGACAGCCTACCGTGTGCTAGGTGTTGGGTCATGTTTTAGGAATTAAAAATGAACAAGATCCAATTCCTGCCACCAGGAAGTCCCATTCAATCAATTAGTGGTGCTAACTATACACACATGCACACAAACACAAACACACACATATATGCACACCCACCATATCAGTGATAGGAGCAAAATGCCCTGTGAACACAGAAGACGTGGCAACTAAAGCCCTATGAAGCTCACATGATTTTATACAGGGTTTTCAATGTTTTACTTTATTTTTTTGTTTTTATTATTATGATTTTTTAAAATATATCTTTATTGATTTGAGAGAGAGGAAAGGAGAGAGACAGACAGAAACGTCAATGATGAGGGTGTCATTGGGGATCGAGCCCTCAACCCGGGCATGTGCCCTGACCAGGAATCGAACCCCGATCGCCTGGATCCTAGGTTGACGCTCAACCGCTGAGCCACGCCCGGCTGGGCTCAATGTTTTACTTTAAATATTACCTTGAGGTTAATCAACAGGTCTCTTTCTCCCCTCCTCCCAGGAACATGTGAATCAAATTTTCTCAAGGAAAGATCACAGAAATCTCAGATTTCCTTTCTAGTTCATGGCTATACTCTAAAGCTCTTTCCTGTAATATACTTTGAGCTCGTTAAGGGCAGACATATTGTATCCCTAAAGTTTAGTCCTGTTTCTATATAACACAGTGGGTGCTTAATAAATATTTGAATTATCAATGGTTACTCCAAACAAAATAAGTCTGGTAAACATGAAACTTCAGGCAAGCTCTCACAGAGCCAGTGAGTTAGTGTGCTGAGATTTGCAGTCTGCTTTTCCAGGGACTTATCATCTCAGCAAAGGCTGGGAAAAGCAATATGTTGGTGCTCACACTGTGATTTTCTCCCCCTATAATCCTGTCCCTGTAGCCTTAAAGCTTGTCTGAAGTCTTGGACTTCTCTACTCAAACGAGAGAAAACAAAAGCAACCTCATTCTTCCTGACACGCAATGTCAACTTCCTAGTATTTTCTCATTTTGTCTCTCTACTTTAGAACACACCTAGGGCTGCTCTGCCTCCTGTTTTCTTTATTTTAAAATAATCCTTGTTCTCTTCCTCTTTATTACCTTTGATAGCTTAGTTCCCCCATCTCATTCCAGCAGCCTTCAGAAAACTCTTTCTGACTTTAACAGTGAAAACATTGGGAGAAATTACACCTCTTATTTCTCTTTTACCCCATTAAAGAAGAATAATTTATTTTGATAGGCTATATTTTAAAATCATTTTTTATTAAATTTATTGGGGTGACATTGGTTAATAAAATTATATAGGTTTCAAGTGTATAATTTTGTAATACATCGCCTGTCCATTGCATTGTGTGTTACCACCCAAAGTCAGTTCTCCTTCTTCACTATATATTTGACTTCCTTTATCTTTTACTAACCCCTCACCCCTTTCCCTCTGGTAACCACCATACTATTGTCTGTGTCTATGAGTTTTTATTTGTTTTTTTGTTCATTTGTTGCTTTCAGTTTTATATCCCACATGAGTGAATTCATATGGTTCTTTTTCCCATCTGACTTATTTTGCTTAGCACGATATTCTCAAGATCCATCCATGTTGTTGCAAATGGCAGTATAACAGGCTACATTTTGAATGTGTCATATAACAAACACCAGTAGTGATCTATTTGAATTAAATTTTTGGTTTATTATCAAAGAATACTTATTTTTAATGTCTTTGGCATATATGTACCCAAAAGATTTTCCTAAAACAAATGATTTTATGTCTTACTGGTATTTACCTTATTTATTTCTGCCAGCCTTTTTGTTATTAGTTAGCCTATGTTATCTTGAGAATATTTAGTTTCTGTCAGTTCTATTTTGTCCACAATTTGCATGACAAGGTCATCTATTTCAGCACCCAGGTCAGATGTCCCCTTAGGAAGATCTTGGTGGTTTCTTCACAAGAATCACAACTACATCTTTTGCAGTCATGTGTTTGCTTCTATTTTGGATTGTCTGTCTTATCTCCTGGTTATCAAAAGCATCCTTCAGGGCTGGCATGCTATCTGTTTTATATCTGACACCCTTATTTAAATATAAAATTGTAATTATGATTGGCAGGTACATAGATTAAAATGACTGCCAGAACTTTCCTTTTGGACATGTAAGATCCTAAAATCTTACTGGAATTTTAGTGAGTTGATTTTGTTTTAATATTTGCCCTTCATAGGAAAAAGAAGACCATTTTGAATCTGTTCAACTGAAGTCCTCAAGATCTCCAAATATATGAAAAGACTGTGCTGAAGCTTTCAGACTGATGAACAAAGAAACCCGCTCTCTAGTTTTACAGGACCATAGTTTAGAGCCTGTCCTCATACCCAGCACATTGGTGATGTTACAAAGGACCATGCCGCTGAAAAGGGAAGGAGGTTGAAATGTTTGATTGCCTTATCACATGGTCAAGTATCTTGCCAAAAATAGGAAAGCAGATGGTTTGGGTCTCAACTGAAGATGAAGCTCAACTCAGGAAGAGATTTATCTGTATATACACATAACTGAAAACCAAGGTTAAGCCCACCAGTGCACTGTTGATGCATGCCATAGAATTAATGGGAAACTTTCATTGTTTATAACTTCTACATAAAAAGTGTGTTTTGGAGAGCAGATGTCAGCATATGCATTGTGAATCCATCTTTGTCATTTCTTTGTTTATATTTTGGGGAAGATTTGAAAAATTTTTAAAGGTATAGTTATTTTTTCCCATTTTTTATTTTCCTGACAAAACCTTAAAACATCTCTTTTTATTAAAAATGGTGAAAAAAGAAAGACAATAAACTTTTCATTTTTCCATGAGGTATCTTCCTTGATTTCAGAAGCCTAGGTAAGCAGTAATTTTTTAAGAAGAGTCAGCAAGTGCTTGGGTTGTTGAATCTTATAATTGCCTTTGAAATTCCATTCTCGTTGGAACTGGTAAGATGAATTTGACTAGAAGTACTGAAGGAATCTTTTTAAAAAAAACAAGGAGAGAGCTTGACTTTCCATTAATTCAAATAAGTTACATTATCATAGAAGTCAAATGGCTTAAAACAGTTTATGTAATGCTTAAAGCATGATTTGAAATGAGTGGAAAAGCTTGTTTAGCACATCACCTTGCAAATTCATGAAAAGGAAAGTGGGATGACTTGTGTACAAGTACAGATAACTGTACAAAGGTAATGGGATAATTTTGTGGTCTCCAGAAAATGGCAGTGAGATATTTGTTCAATGTCAAGCATCAAAGGTTATGTGGTTATCATTCTGCTACAAGACTTAGAGGATTATGACTTCCATGGAAGTTTTTCTTTTTAAGTCAATAAGGCAGGAATTCAATTTTGGAAAACTGCTTATATTTGTATTCATAAGAAGAATGTGGTTGTACCATGAGCAGTTATGAAATAAGTGGTGGTATTCTTACTCAAAAGTGATCCAGATAATTGTGATATTTCCTATGACAGACAGATTATAAGTACTAGCACTACTTAAATATTTTTATTGAAAGAAGTTTGAATGAAGTTGGATTTGACCAATTCTGTGCAAACTCTAATTTGTTTTAGAACTAACAAAGAGGGGATTTTCCTAGGCATCGATGATGTAAGTGCTCTGATTTGTTTCCAATTAACAGTAATCTTTATAGATCTTAATCCACTTTTTTAAAAAGACTGGTGGTTGGCTGAGAGAAGCAGTGCACACGGGCAGGGTTTGTTGAATGTTTTGCCCCATATCTTTCAATGAAGTATGACTTGTAACTTTTGATTTAGCAGGTTGTGTCTTTATTTTGTGGAAACTGGGAGACAAATAAATAATTGTGTTTATCTGGCTGGTGGGTAAAACACTGGAAGATGCTGTTATTGTTGAATGAGTGTGTGTTTTGTGTATACCTCTACTGTTGGATTCATGAATATATTGCCATTTTATTTTTGGTTGTGAGATTAAGGGAGGGCATCCCTTAGTATAAACCTTTTTCATGTTTAATTTTTAAAATCTTATTATAAGGAAATTATTTTGGCATTTCTCATTTTTATCTTACGAACAGTGATTATGAGCCTTTCTCCATTTTTGGTCAAAATTTAAACAGATGAATGAAATCACATTTGAAATGCACCCCTTTAGAAGAACCCTGGCAAAGTTGTACAGTTGGACAGAGTCAGGAAGTTCCTGCACAGTCATCTGTCACTCTATCTTCATCTTTGGCTGTGCGCAACGTGCATGTCCCAAGCCATAGAGATAATTGGGATTTGCTCCCAGGTAGCTTCTTTCTTCTGTCACTGGACTGAAATCTCTGACATGTCAGAAATGCCTTAAATTTTAATGAACTCTCTGAAAATGTAGTTGATATTGAAGAATTTATTTATTTCTAATTTTAGATATTAAATAGATTTTGTCAGCTCAGTCCTATCTTTGGAATGGAGCTTCCTTTTTCCTTTGGGTCCCAGTGGTTGTCATTTTATTCCAAGCACTAAAGAAGTGTGACAGAAAGAAAAGTATGAGGAAAATATTCCAACCAGTCCTGGCTATAAAATTCACTTTAGTTTTAGGTCTTTTCTTTGCAAAGCTCAGTAGAATGCTGAAGGGCTTAAAGAAATTGATCATGTTTCTGTGACTTTTAATTGACATTTGTTTCTTTTCCCCCCTAAGTAGTAGAAGTTGTTATTCATTATTTTTCTAAAAGGCACAGTTTTGAAGCCTTAAATACTTCATTAAGTCAGCTGCCACCTATAATATCTCTTAGCACTCTGTCAAAATATATTTAAATCAGTTTTCCATTGGATGAGACCATGTCTTCTATGGGTAAATTATATCATGCCATTTAACAATGTTGAGCAATTTGATATGTGTTCACTTGTTTTAAAAGACTGAATTTTATTCTTGTTGATGTTTCCCCTCTTTGGTTACTAGCAATCAAGTCCTTTCCAGGATTAAAAATGTTTCATAGTATTTTTGTGTAGACTTTTGTCATTATTTCCTTCCCAAAGTGAAAAGGTGTTTTAAATGGTTATGTGGAAGAATTGTTTGGGTCTAGTCATTTACCAACTGGGGTCTCCAGGTTTCCAGGCAGTGGCTCATGATTGACTATGGTTTTCAAAATCAATATGATCAAATGTCCATTGACTTATATCAATAGGGTTACTTTCTGTGGTTCACGGTCATTCTTAATGGGAGGCTAATGTGCAGATCATTTCTCTCTTCCTCAGGAAAGTAAACTTCCTGGGAGTTAAGATGTGAAGATGAGTTCATTGGCAAGTTTAAAGTTAGTGTGTTGCTCACATTTATCTTTTTACATAAAAGATATGTAGAGAAGATCTTCAGAGTTCTTAAAATATCCTCACATCTATTTTATAGTAACCATGAATATTTTCTCTGGTTTATATGCCCAAATTATAAATGAGGGTTGCCCTAAAGAAAAAGTCCCAAGGGAATAAACTTAAAAAAATAAAAAAGCCTCAACATCTGACTCATTTCTTAGATGTTTAAATGGAGTTCACAGTAAGTTGCCAGAACTTACACTCTGCTGGATTTTATTTCTTAGTTTAACATTTTTAAATGTGTTCATTTTAGGATCATTAATGAAGGAAATAAAACTTTACTATGGGGATGAATAATTGGAAGTCAATTGATATTACTATTGCAATTGTCTAGATTAGAAGCCAGAAAACTTTTTTTGTTAAGGGTCAGATAATAAATATTTTCAGCTTTACAGGAGATGTGGTCTCTGTTGCAACTCCTCACTGCCAATGTAGCATGAAAGCAGCCACAGACATGTAAACAGGTCGGGGCGGCTGCATTGCAATAAAACTATTTATGTACACTGAATTTTGAGTTTCATTTAAATGTCACTTTCAGGAAATATTCTTTTTTTTCTTAAAGAATAGTTTATTGATTTTTTTAGAGGTAAAAAGAGAGAAACATGGATGTGAGAACACAACACTGATTGGCTGCCTCCCTCACCCCCACCCCTGCACTGGGGATCGAGACCACAACCCTGGCATGTGTTCCACCGGTAATCAAACCAGCAACCTCTTGGTACATGGGACAGTGCCCAACCACCTGAGCCACACTGGCCAGGGCAACATCATTCCTCTTTTGATTTTCCCTCCAACTATTTAAAAATGGAGAGGCATTCTTAGCTCAGGATTTGGCCTGTGAGCTCTGGTTTGCTGACCCCTGGTTTAGATCACTGCAACCCACAAGCAAAACTGTTCAGAAGAATAGGCACAGAGATTCTTTGCCCTTTGGGAGCTTACCGCCTTAAAAGTTTCTCAAGTCTTTGGAAATGCTCAAGAAGAAAATAACATATCACCCTCATTTGATGATTTAACCAGTAGTCAGAGACAAAGCCAGATACTCAGATTCAAGTTCCTCTTACAGTTCTTGCACTTGGTTATGGTTATTGGTCAGCAAGTGAACTGGTTCAGAGTAAACCAGCAAGATTAATTTAAAAGCCTTTTCTCATTGGGGTTTATATAACATTTATTGCTAAGGTAACTGGATATGGAGATGATATTCAATTTTGCATACAGATCCATTCAAAGTAACCATATGGAAGAAGGTAATATTGATGCACAAAGTAGCTCAGTGCAGATTCTTGAGCCCTGGCACTGGAGAAGGTCTTTGCATGCGTTCAGGCAGGGCACACCTCAACCCACACACATGTACCAAATCTTGTTTTAAGAACTTACTCAGCTGCAAAAGGCATTTAGGATTCCTTTAATAATTCACAGGTCAAGAAAGATCTCCAATTTCCTTGAACAAAATGTCCCAGTAAGGCTTCTAATTTGCTGTATTTTTTTCTCATCTTAATTACTCTTGGAAGAAGAGCAATGTGTAAAATAGCTTGTGGATATTGGTAAATCTGCTTTAGAGGGGGCAAGATTTCCTTTTATCTCAGGTGGCTGATTTCTGATTACCATTACTTGGGTTAAATAAATGAGTTAAACCAGAAGGGATTATGTAAATTTTCTGTCTCAGAGCAGGAGTGATAATTGCCTTATTCATGGTTTTGGGCCTTTGTTAGGTGAGCTGAGGTGGTTGTAATCCACACAGGTGTTCCATCTCCCTGGCGCCTCAGTCTTCTTGGCTGCTCCATGTTACAGCTTTTGCTGATGACATCTGAGGCCCAAAGCTGTCACGGTGAGGAAAGGGGGGCTACCCGAGGCAAAGTGTGGAGATGAAGACTGAAAAGGGAGACTGCCTGAATTACCTCCTTTCTTAGTCACTCTCTTAATCTGTCCTCTGTGTGATCTGTAAACCATCTTGCCTAATAGCTTGAAAATGGGACCTTTTTACCATGATAAACCTTAGTGGGCTAAAGAATCTATTGATATTTAAACTAGAAAGTACACAGAGCATTTCAGAAACTGTAAATACTTGGAAAACCAATGATAGTCTACCATATCGTTAGATTCTGATATTTTTTTAATGAGTGGCATGTATCATTCTGCTTGAGTTCCTTAAATTTGGGGAGTTTTTGTAAAGATGGATCAGCTCAACCAGTTTTATATTCTAGAAGGATGAAATGTTACTGGGGTAAAAAAAGAAAATCAATCCCAAACCTATTTGTTTGAAATGGCTTATGTAAAAAAGATTTTGTAGCAGCTATTTTCCATACATACTCTGAATGTTTATTTTAAAACATTATTTCTAGGGATCACATGTTAGTGCACTTTGAAGCTGGAAACAAGGCTTGTGGCAGGGAAGGAGGAAATGACGAGAGCTGTCCATTAATGCACTTTCAGTGTTCAAGCAGGGCGTGAACTATAGTGGCCAGAGATAAAAACCCAGCTATCACAACAGTTTTCTCAAGACTCACCCACAGCCTAGTTATCTTATTTAAAAAGATCCATGATCAGTTTGATTGTTTTAGGCATCAGCTGTGTCTCTGAGCAACCCATCTGATATTGTCTTCCTCAGGCTGTCACATTCCATCAGTAGATTGACTTTATCTTGAGCAGGTGCTCATTCTGAGCACACTGAGCCAGCACTCCTGCCATTGTCAGTCGCAGCAGAATTCTTTTTTGCCATCTAGTGCTGTTGAATCTATTACCCGGTCTCCTCCCCACCCACTCCTGACAATCCAGGTTCTTACTTGAATTATGAGACTTCAGGGCCTGGTGAGCACTGTCGTCTTTGAGCATCTGGTGAGTTTCGGGTGGACTGATTAGTTGCTGATTCAAGTGCATTCAAAAGGAAAAAGAGAATTTCTAACATCTGACTCCTCACTTTGTTTCCTTCAAGGCCAGGGCTGTGGGCTTTTGCATACCTGCTGGTTATTTCTGGGTGTTTTGACAATAGTATCAGTATGTCTTGATTAACCAGACTGGTTATTTAGTCTGTGGGCCCCTCATATCCTTGAGTCTCTTCTTCCTCCCTCACTGTCGGCCTCAGACATAGTTCCCTCTTTAAAATACTTCGCAGTCTTTATGCTTCTTAAAGGCAGGAACTACATCTTATTTATCTTTCTCTTTTTCATGGACTGAAGAGTGGCCCCCCAAAAAAGATATGTGAGCATCCAATCCCTGAAACACGGGAATGCTACTTCATTTGGAGAAAGGGCCTTTGCAGACATAATTGGGATCTTGAGACATGATCATCCTGGATTATCCGGGTGGGCCCTAAATCCAGCGATGTGTCCCCATTAGAGACAAATGGAGGAGAAGGCAGACACGGAAAGCAATATAAAGATGGAGGCAGAGATCTGAGTGGTGTGGCCACAAGTCAAGGAAGCTGGCAACCACCAGAAGCTAGAAGAGGCCTGGAATGGATCCTGCCCTAGAATTTCTGAGAACATGGGACTCTTTCAATGCTTTCATTTCAGACTTCTGGTCTCCAGAATTGTGAGAGAATAAACTTCTGTTGTTTTAAGCCACTGCGTTTGTGGTAAGTTGTTACTCAGCTGCAGGAAGCTAATGCATTCTCTACCCATGGCACTGGGCACAGGACCTGACAGGTAGTTGGGTTCTTAGTAAATTTTTCTACATTAATAAATGATCTGTGGCTAAAAGGCTATGAGGAGAAATAGAACACTAATGGTAGGAACAAGCCAGTTTTAGCTTATCCATATTTTCCTCGTTGGCTTTTTATTTTGGTTACTAAAATATTCAAGTTTAGTGACAAGCTTGTGTGCTTAAGCATTGTTACCGGGACTTTGGAAAAGCATTGGAAAATAGTATATCCTGCATTTTTGTTGCCTTACTCAGCTATGAATGGTGCGAGTGACTTTCCAATAAAAGGACACTATGCTTTCCCAGTCTCCTTCCTACTAATTAAGGTGGTTTTTGGAAATGAGAGCCATCAAACATTCTCTGCAGTCAGAATATAGGAACCCCCTCTTTCTTGCCTCAGAGCCCTATCTGGGCTGCTGTACAGATGTGGCTTAAAGAAACCAATATGTGTATTGTCATCTGGCCACAGAAATGGCCTGATATTTTCTAATCATTGTGATCCAGGAAAAAGTCCCGATCTGCTCACAACTCTCTAGGATAACAGTTTGTGTTCAAAGTATGTATTGATGTAAAGAGAAGCACAGTCAGTCAGTTTCTTCCCACATTCAAAGTAGAAATGATCTGAGGTCAACATATTCAAGTTACTTGAAGAGATTAGGAAAGAACAAACCATTATCCACCATGCTGGAAAACCTTGATGGTTTTATTCTCAATAGCTTTACATTAATACAGATGCTTTTTATTTTGTGCTGAGAAAAACAACCTGTTACACAGAATGTAACTTTAATATACAGCATAGAAACTCATCCTAAATTAGTTACAACAAGAACCTACAAAAACTTTATAGGAAAAAAGTCACCTAATATTGCCACCATATTTTTAGTAGACGGACCCTGTCAGACCCTGTCACCAATGCTCAGCTCTGTAAACAATGGTTATTTCCACATTCTGGGGAATCGTTAATAATAGGGGCACGAAAATCAGCCTAAAAAGTCCTAGCACATCACTATGTACTGTACAGTCCTCAAAAATAATTTATTGTACTGTTTCTAAAAAAAGGGACTAGGGTTGTTCTTTTGCTCTGTTTCCATACTCTGGAGCTGCACTCGAGCACTTTTGTCTAACAGTCTAAAAACACGAGAACTGAACCGCAATCACAATCACAGAGATGAGGTGGTGGAGTCGAGGACTTCCCGCCCATTGCACACCGTCGGGACATACGTGCTTGCAGAGGCTGGAAAACAAAGGACAGAAAATTCAGTGTTAGACACGTGGGCAACTTAGGTAATGGCACAAATAATACCAGTCACTCATTACAATTAGGTTGAAAACTCCTTTTAACTTGGCTTTCGAAAATGGTAAATAACTTACCACTGTATTAGGCCAACTTTCTAAGTATGCTCTACTCCAATTTAGTTTGCATCCTGCCCCACACCTCCACTGGTGGCATACATCTTGAAGAGCATAATCATTGTTGAAGGAAGCCACTTGTGGTTTTAAAATTAGCTTTGGTAATCTATAAACTGGTTAAAATACAATGTGCAAAATTGAAAGCTCATTGCAATTTTCTTAAAGATTGTTAGATTGATTACTGTGTTCAATACCTTAATTAATTTTGTTCTCTCGGGGCAGGGATGGCTCTTGCAGAGTTCCACCAGTCATCTGTGACCCCCTCTGCCTTAGAGAAGGGCTTGGTATGTTCTCGTTGTTTAAGGGGACAACTTCAGTGAAAACTCTAGCAAGGGCTAGTGTACTGAGAACTTCAGTTTTGTAATAGTTCTCAGAAAGGAAGATATTCTAATGGGATAATGTACTTTTTAACGACAATAGTGTCAGGATGTGAGTATAATATGGGTATGTATGGTCTTTCTTTTTACGGCACTTGGTTTTCCTAGATACAATTCATAGCTCTTGTTGTTTTGGAGGTTTTGTTTTTATTTAGAAATCTAGGTAGAGCTAAATTATATCCATTTCACCCTTAATTTCCCCCTTTTTTTTTCTAAATGAGGACTAAAGAGTCCCATTCTCCATGGGACGAAACTATGTAGCCAAGAGAATCAGAGATAACTCTACATTACCTTTTAGAGCTGTTCATGGTCCATGCCTTGGCTTGTCTCTCTGGACATGTTCTGCCCAGAAGGAGCTGAACCTCTTGGCTACAGCCCAAGTCAAACTGACCAGTGAGCTGTCTAATTTAAGGGCATATCTCTCTGTTAATAATCAGACAAACTAATTTCAAGCTACATTGTTCATGCCTGAGAGTGGAAATATTCTTGCTCCGCTAAATTGCATTTTTCATTGGAATTTCTTTAGAGACAAAGGAGAAACTAATCATAAAATTTGAGATTACGTGGTGTTCAGTGGAGGATCATTAAACATCTTTGGGGCACTGAGGTCTTTCAGCAGGCCCACCACCAGGGTAACTACAGTCTCTAGATTTTGCATTTATTATTTAGTAGGTATGTGAGGAAATCTATGCAGTCAGGTCTGTATGGCTGCCTAAGGTTACAGCGGAGTTATGTGACATGCTAATTCTTTTGGAGATGTTTTCCTTTTATCAGTTTTAAGATGAGCTTCAATTTTCTTTACAATATGAGCCTACTAAAAGCTATAGTATTGGGGGGGGATGACATAATCTACATTTCCTGAAACTTCTACAATGAAGACATTTTAACACAATGTGTGCCAGATAAATACCTGATGGAAAGTGATAGTGATTCCACATGTGAGGGTTTTACTTGAGTCTTTGCAAAGTTTCTTCATATATTTTATCTAGTTCTAGCTTCAGCAAAGTTAGGTAAAGCAAGAGAAAGAACAAGGTGAAGTTCAAACCACAGATCACTGGACACTGAGGACAGCACTTCTGGCCATTTAATATGTGCTTTCTGCAGCTTGTTTGTATCCGACTGTCAGCTCAACATCTCCATGTGGATGTTTAATAGATATTTCAAAATCAAGTGGCCAAAGCATCTGGGCCAACCTGGCATTATTTTACTCTTGGTGACTGTACTAGCTGCACCACTGGTATCTCTGTTTTCCACTCAGACTTCCCTGAAATTCATTCTCTGTGCAGCGGTGAGAGTATTTTAAAATTTAAAAATAATCACACACCTCCAGTGGCTTCCCTTGGTGCTCTTTTTACTCTGGTTTATAAGTCCCAGGGCGATTCAGACCATGCCTCTCTTTCTGTATTCGCCTAGTTCTACACTGCCCCTCCCCCCCCCCGCCTTTTCTGTTTTTGTCCTCAAACACAGAATATCTGTTTTTCAACTTCAGGCCTTTGCAGTAGCTGTTGCCTCTGCTAGGAATGTTTTTTCATTTCTTAATCACACGTCTGGCTCCTTCTTATCATCCACATCTGAATGTCACCTCCAGAAAAAAGAAGTCATCAGGCCACCTAATCTAAACTAGCTGGCCAGTTACCCTCTGTCATGTTACCCAATTTTAAAACTGATTGTTTTTCTTGCCTTTTTCCCCCTTTGGTTAATATCTTATACTCTTGACTAGAAAATATACAGGGGACTTTGCTTGTCATTTCAATTATTTTGTCACTATTGTTGGTCACTCTCTATAAATATTTTTTGAATGATTGATTAAATGGTTGCATTTAAAAGAGAATAGGAACCAAGGGAAGTTTCAAGAAGGAAATAATCTTTTAACCTGAAGAAATGACCAGCAAGTGTGAGGCCTGTGGGCAGCCTCGTGTGGGGACAGGTAGGCCTTTCTGCTTCTTAAGCCACCTCGTGGCATTGACCACCAACCAGCCTTGCAGAGAGAAGCAGCTTGGGCTGTGAGCATCCCCTAGCAGGCATGCTGCCTTTGACATTTTGACTAATCTCTTCATCTTTTCCAAGATCAAGTTTTATTACTTCTGTGCAGGTTTTTCATTTCCAAAGATTGAAGAAGAATGAAGTGTCATGGGGGTAGGTCTAGGAGAACCAGGGACTGTATACTAATGCCCCCTCTGCCTACCTTAGACTAGTCCAACACCCTCTCTACCTGCATTTTAAATATATATATATTTTTATTGATTTTAGAGAAAGGAAGGGAGAGGGAGAGAGAGATAGAAACATCAATGATGAGAGAGAGTCATTGATCTTCTGCCTCCTTCATGCCCCCCGCTGGGGATTGAGCCCGCAACCCGGGCATGTGCCCTGACCGGGAATCACACCTCGATCTCCTGGATCCTAGGTCAGTGCTCAGCTGCTGAGCTACGATGGCTGGGCTCTACCTGCTTTTTTAAAGATTGTATCAGAAACCTACTGTGCTGTTTCCCATACTATTGTGAAACTTGGTGCACTGCTGTTCTTAAGTGTGTTCTTAGGGTCTGCTTGCTCACTGCATTCTAATATCTTAAAAGTGGGGGTATTTTGACTAGTAAGTAACACATACAGGGGCCACAAAGGTAGTTGCAGGGAACATCCTCAAGTTACAGTTTCTAATAACCTTGTACTGGGCATCCGTGGACATCATTATGAGAGTTCACAAAATAACTGAATCATCTACCTGCTTCCTAGGGATATTAAAGGGAACACCCTATGTTAGAATGTCTAAACTCTTCGAGAGGAAGATAATAGAAGTTCAAGGTCTTCTTACAAAGAGTAACAACAGCAAAAACACTCCCCAAACTCTTTCGGCAGCTGTTTTTTTCCCTAAGCACGTTTTAGTGTATTGAAGGGAATTGTAACTTGTATTTTCCTGCTGCTTTTTTACTGTTTCATCTGTAGCTTTCGCCAGTGCATTTTATTTTATTATGTAAAAAAATTCTCATTTTTGTACATGTCGCTGAATATAGTAGAAGAAATTACTCTTTTGTGAGTTTAGTATCTCAATTACTTTGCCTTTCATCAATATTTCACACATGTCTCCCATATTAGCCCATTTGTTATTCCCCAAGATAGTAAAATATGTGCAAGAGCAATGTAATATCATTTTTGTGTGTGTTTGCGATGAGCTTTTGCTATTATTCTAATGAAATTCTCACCAGATTTTTAATGGTGAAAGTTTAGCCCATGTTGTTAAGTGCAGTTAAGCAGATTTCTGTAATCATCCTTTATGTGAGAAATAAGAGGCTGCAGGCTTATTTTTGGCTTTTCTGGGAGTGGGAGTGAGGGACAGCTGTTGGTTACTCTAGGCTAAGGTGGTGCATTTTGCTATTCAAAATGAAATCTGAAGATAGCTGAAAAAGACCTAATAAGTTCCACCACTGATCACAAAAGGGCAATTCACACACATCGAAAAGCATATTTTGCTTTACAAACTTTGTAAAGCATCAGAGATCAGTGCAGCCAAGTGACAGCTTTGTCTTGCACTGTGAAATCCATTTCTCTTCCACCAGTAATGCTTGGGCTGGCCAGGTTTTGGAGAAAATGGCCTTATTTTTTCAGGGAACTAGGCCTTCAGTGAGCGCTAAACATACTATTTAATAGATTCTTATGGAAGCCAAGTGTATTAGTCAATTTAGTGGCTGAGACCTGGTTCCTGAGAATCAGGGTGTTACTATAACTGTGTAATATATCAAACTTGGAAAACAAGAAAGCACATATTTACACAGACAGACATTCCACCAGTTTGTTCCCATCTGTTCCATTTCCTTGCTCCTAGTGACCCCAAATAATTTTTCCCAGCGTGTCAGCTTGTTTAGATATTTTAATGCTATGGTCATAGAATCCAACTTCCACCAGCTGTTTGTGGCCTGGTCTTCCTGCTTTATTAGTGAAGCTGTTTTCTGATTCATCACCTTAATTGTACCTGTGCTGGGGCCCCTTGGTCCCATTCCAGAAGTTCATCTGCTGATTAATTTATGTTGTCTGGACAGATGATGACACTACTGGTCCCTGGTTTGGTAGCCTTGCTATGTCAGAGGTTTCACCATGGAAGACAAAATCCATAGTTAAGAAATGTGGGCTAGATTCTCAGGGTAATGATCTTACACTGTTAACAGTAGATTTAAGGGAAAATGATATTCCTTATGATGTGGGATAAAAATCTGCAGACCCAAATGTGGAGTTAGACGTTAAATGCAAGGACTTCATTCAGTGATTCATTTCTTCTGAGACAAGATTCATAAAAGAGAAAATGTGGCATGTGCCTTTTTTATAACCCATGATGCAACTTAATTACCTTATCGACAGAAATTCCAGTGGTCTCCAACTAAACCCCTCGATCCATTGCTGCCACTTCACGCCGTCAAGCTTGTTCCCCAGTTGTGCTCTTCTATTCTCTCCTCCCTCCCTCAAGAAGTGCAAACCCACGCTGGATATAAGTAACTTGTAACTGAACGGGCTCAGTAATTTTTTGTACTATGCTACCTTTTTGCTTTCTTCTTGCTTCCTCTCAGTTGCCCAACATCTCTGGTTTCTCCTCTTTTCTCTCCAGGCAAGGATCAGACACTCACTCACCCTGAGGCTCAAATGCCTAGTATGAGCTCTTATGTGCTACTATGTCTGGGGATCAAAGTCTGAAGCCAAAGTGTTAAACTCTAAAAAAATAACGTCAGACCTCAGCCCTCTTATCTAGTGGAGCTAATCTTGTTAGCTTCACCATTAAAGTATATACAGCACCTGAAAACTATCAGCTTTCATTGCTACCACCCTGATTTAAGCCACCAACATCTGGAGTATGTAATAGCTTCCTACATGATGTCCCTGACTGCTCCCTGTCTTATATTCTGCCCCCACAACGAAAATGATGCTTTTAAAGTCAGCTCATGCCACGCTTCTGATGAAACCCTTGAGTGTTTTCCCAGTTATTTTAATTGAGAACTAAAAGTCCTTACAGTGACCTCTGAAGTCCTGCATGGTCTGCTCCCTCTCTGTTCTCATCTCCTCTCACTTGCACACGTACTCATTTCCCTCTAGCCACATGTGCCTCTGTGATGTTCTTCCAACTTCAGACATTTACATTTGCTGTTCCCTCTGCCTGGAATGTCTTTTCTCCAGATATGGATGGACATGATTCCCTTCATGTATTTCCTTCCAGTCTCTGCTCAAATGTCACCTTATCAGAGAGGACATGCCTGGCCACTCTATAAAAAAAAAGTAACTCTCTCTACCCCCAGTACACCTTATTTGTCTATGTCCCATATTATTTTCTGCACTTCACTTATCCACACCTGATACAATAAGTATTATAGGTTTCTGACTGTGCCGCCTCCCATCTGATTAGAATGTCAGTACTTCGAGTATATGGTTTGCTTGTTTTGTTCATTACCACATCCCTAGTGCCTACAGCTGTGCCTCGGCCCAAAAGTTTCTTCAATGAGTGAGTGAATTATCCATCATTTTGGTCACATTTACTTATTAGGGGTCCCTTTCCGTAAGTCTCTGAATTTATTCCGAGTAGAGAAGACATCTTTTAAAAAAATTTTCATATGATAGGGATTTTGTGGTATAAGCACACAGGTTTCCATTTTTGGATGTTATTCAGAGAATTTCACTTAAACAAAATGAAAAGAGAATAGGAAGAAAAAATAGAGTAGCATAAATTCATATTAGACACTTTGCTTGCTTTCATGTATGGGCCATACTTTATTATATACATAATTCCTTTTTAATTAACTTCATAGTTCTGATCATGGTACCATGTTTCCAAAGGCATTAATGAATTTGGGGTTCCGTGGAAATGCATATGTCTAGCACCCCCCTTTGAGCTACTGAGTTTGTTACATTCAAATATATGGGACAGAAGGGGAACTGTACAATGTAATTTAACTCAAGAAGGTGATACTTGCTTTTAAAGAATTATTTAAGTGGAAGAAATGATATCTTTGATATAAACATTTATCTGGTCACCATTAACAATATTCCTTTGTTTTTATCAAATCATATTTTCCCAGGAGCTTTGTGGGTAGCCCCTCTGGAGTACTACACCTTCTCTATGTGCAGCGAGGTAAAGGGATCCTGCGGTCTCAGATGAACATGATTTATGTCATTGAGCTACTGGGCATGGGCTTTGAGAGGAATGAAGGTCTGCATCCACGCTGTAGAACAGGGTGCTATCATGTGTGGCACTGAAGGGAAAGCTTTTGACTTAAGAAAAAAATCATTGAACTTGCAGATGCTAAGATTCTCACTGTCAGAATAGTCTCTGCCATGAATTTTGTAAATGAGCTGAGGCAGAAAATCCAGAGAGGCCAGAGGAGCCACAGAGCAGCTTTTGAGAGTTTTATCTGTGAGTTCAGTTATCAAATTCCTTATAGTATCTAATAGATAGGGCCCTGGTTATCTCACCTAGAAATGTGGTTATGAGAATAAATGATCCATAGCCTCTCCTTCAGCTCTAGTCTCTGGTCACTGCTATTAAGGAAGGTGGGCTATATTTGCTTGGGGAAACCCAGCAAAATATTAGAGATAAGGAGAAAATGATTTAAAAGTTACAAAAGAGCAGTTGTGAGACAAATACAATGGAAATGTTAAATAGAACACAGGAGAGGTATTAAACATCAATTTGCTAATATATCTAGGGTTACCTATTATAGCTCTCTATTCTCCCATCCTCAATGAGAGAGGGAATGAGAGGGAATGGAATGAGATTCCCAGGAATGCTGTAGATGTTTCTTTCCAAAGGGAAAATGGGTTGACATGTTTCAGATTTGGGTGCTCTAGTATATTCATCCTGGAAGCAGAGGGAGTAACTTGCTGAATACTCTAGGCTCCTTGTGTGTTGGCCAGTGAGTATTTATGTTTATAACATACCTATGCCTATGGCAGGAAGACCCTCATTCAGTCTGTGTTGTCAAATGACTTGTTAATTTGCCTGGCCAGGGAGCACATGGAATCATTCTGGGACTCCCTGAACTGTAAAGTGCAGGCATATTATACTGTTTTTCTGGACTTGCACTGTAGAGAAGAAATTTGGGTGTTGTGTGCTATTTTTTTATTTTATAAAGTCATATTTGGGCTTGAAAAAATGGCTTGCCCTCTCCTAATTGGGGTATCTTCAAAGGCTTGGCCATTGATACGTGGAAAGTCTGTTCTCAGGTGCTGCTGAAGTTCTCTGGAAAAGTGTCCAGTGACTCTAAAAGGCTGTTCACTTGACCTTTTTATATGACTGATTTCTTTTTATAATGTGAAAATTCTTTGTAATAAAGAATAATTCTCTTAATTGAGCAGTTCACACATTACCACCTAGACAAGTGACATTCTGCACAAGGTTTTGGCAGAGGAAATCAATCTCCACATGCCTATGGCTCCTCGGGGACCCAAGCCTGGGCATCATTACAGCAGAAGCCTCGTGGCTGATCTTAATGGTAATGACATGCATGTATGTGAATGATCACCATGAGCAAGAGAAACACACATCCCCATGGGAGAAAGTCTGTACATAATGACTCTGAAGGCTATTGGGCACACTCCATTTCTCACCTCTCTCTCCCCTGTTGATACCGATACAAACCCATATTAGTGACAACATCCTGACCTGCACGAGTCCTATGAGGGTTTTATGCTGCGTAACTTCACATGCACACCCGGCTTTTACCTTCAAAGTTAATGCAGTTCTACTTACATTCGCAGCATCCCTTCTTGATTGCCTGTCTGTGGGAACCAGCTCTGGCAAGCCCCTTTGCTTCTAAAGCTGAACAAAATAAAGAATGACCTCTTTTCTTTCTCATCCAAATACAAAGAATGTTTGCTTATGTGTGTGGGTGTGAGAGCAGCATTACAAGCATGAGTTTTGGGTCTCTGAGTTATACGGCTATAGGAAAGAGCATTCCCAGTTTCAGTAAGTGTTTTCTGAGGGGCCAGGTGCTTCTGTGCCATAAATGTCTTCTCTGGAGGGTTCCAGGGGGAGCTGGGGAAATAACTGCACAGGGATGTGGCCACTGGAATCACGAAGCCAATGATGGTAGTTCAAAATGCCTCCCCCTCTCTGAGCCCTGTGCCGGCATCCTCTTTGAGGGTCATCTAAGAGGCCCTCCCTGCTCTGCACTGATACCAGTGGATAAAGTAGACAGGATGGTTTAGAGTTTAAGACCACGATTTTCAAAATGTATTCCTTGGGTCACTTCCATTGAATCAGCAGGGGTATCTTTTGCTCCAGACTACATGAATCAGATGGGTGGGGCCTGAGAATCTCTACTTCAAAGAGTTTTTTTTCTTTGTACACAAATATTGAGAGTTATTGGCCCATGGGTACACATAATGGACAAAAGTTAATGTTTCCTTTATATTTATTATTTTGATTCCCACTGTGTATTGTTAATAACATACAACTAATATTGTTATGCTTTTGTTATTGTTAGCAGATGTAATAAACATTTCTCAAGTGGTGAGTTTTCTAAGATGTCCTTAAGGGTGTTCTTTCTTTTTTGAAAAATATTTCTTTGTTGATTTCAGAGAGAGGAAGGGAGGGGGAGAGAGATAGAAACATCAATGATGAGAGAGTCATTGATCGGCTGCCTCCTGCACGCCCCCCACTGGGGATCGAGCCCGCAACCCGGGCATGTGCTCTGATGGGGAATCGAACCTCGATCTCCTGGATCCTAGGTTGACGCTCAATCCCTGAGCCACACCCAGCCGGGCAGGGGTGTTCTTTCTTCCATGCCTGCTTCTCAGTTTGGACATGCTTTTCCATCTCTTTGGAGCTACTGCTTAGCTTTAAAAATCCAATACTGATATTCTTTCTGCTATCAGCCACTTTAGGGGTTGTCAGAAAGCTCACCTAGGCCCCAAGGTGGTGTGATATTTTCGCTACTCTCTTTCCAAAGAATTAACTGGGAATTAATGTGGCTGCACCTTCCAGTCTAGGTGATTTCTTGGCATTACATAGCATTAGTGTGTCAAATTGATGTAATCCCCGGTAAGAGTGAAGGACTGATTAATTTAGAATCTGGAGAGTATTTTCATAACAAAAATGGCCACAAATTCTTTGAGATGTGGGCTTAAGTCTGGGCAGGCTTTGTCGTGCTCTCTATGATCCCAAGTGGTAAAGCATCCTGCCAAAGTGCCAAGTGTCAGAGGGAAACCTCTAGGTCAGTTCAGCCTCAGTTGATACTGCAGAAGGACTCCAGTCACAGACTTATAGAGCATGTGAACTGCTCAGCCAACTCTTGCCTGAATTTCTGACCCACAGAATCATGAGAGATAGTAAAAGAGTTATTGTTATAAGCCACTAAATTTGGGGGCTCTTTGCTCTGTGGGAATAGAAAGCTAGTGTGTATGTGGTGGTTGTGGTGGTTTTTACGTCTGGAGGGAGTTAGACAACCAGCAGCAATATCAGTAACAATAATAACCTAATACAATAAAATGCCTGCATAATACTTGTCAGAAGAACAAAACTTAAGTACAACCTAAGTAAAACATATGCTTTACCTAATGAATTCAGAGCAGTTTAAGGAGTTTAACTAATTTATAAAACAACATATTTCCCAGTATTTAGGAGGGAAATGGGTATAAATTGAGCTGAATATATAATGGAGGAAACAGGCACTGAGATATTAAACCAGTTGCTTAAATTTTTACCACAGTTGGTCAGTAAAGTGTTTATACACAGAACTAGATCTCATAGGCCAGTGGCTTTCATACTTTTTTGATTGCAATTCACAGCAATAAATGTTTTACCTGGACCTGGCACACATGCATAAACTCTGGAGCAAATGTCATGAAATACTACTTACCCTTGTTACATATAATACACTCTAAGATATTTTATTCTACTTTTTTAAAATAAAATGCTGACCAATATACTGAATAAATTTCATGACCCATTAATGGGTTACATCTTACAGTAGGGAAGAGACTTCCCTAGACACTGAGCTTCACGGGACCAGGGATTCTGTCCTGTTCACCACCGTTGTTTACAGGTGCTTAGAAATTTCTGATGTATAAAAGATACTTAAGCACTTAATGAATGAATTTTATAACAATAATTCCAAATTATTAAAATGTGAGGGTATCAATCACAAGTGTAGAAAGACAGTGTCAACTCTTGAATTATTTTATATCTTTGAGTGTAACTTCTATTTTCTCACCTATAAAATGAAACTTGTGGTATGTAGTACTCATGGGATACAATGGACCCACAAATATAAAACAATTTTGAATTAAATGTATAAAATTACAAATGTATTTGTTATTTATGCACTTTGAGATGTCTAGAGATATCAAATAAATACTTCCCTTTGTTACTTTAATACCACTTCACTAATTTAGATTACGTACAGGAAAACTGAAAAATGAGGTCTAAATTTAGAATTTTTAAAGAAGAAATTTATTTAAAATTTTATTGACTAACAAAGCAGTCATAAAATTTTGGGCTGAGTCGAGGCCTACCTTGAAGCATTAATTGAGCTACTAGCAGATTCGTATACTAAGTAAAGCTTAAGACAGTCCATTGCAGTCAAAGTGCATTGTTTTTGTAAATAAATATTTCTGAAGTTGTGAAGAAACACTTGGTTGGGTAAAGTGCCCTTGTATCCTTTTGGGAATTTATTGATTCCTAGAGTATGTATTACAAAATGCCACCATTTCTAAATTACTCAGGTTTGGATGTATGAGATTTTCAACAATGTCTGTGGTAGATTTACAGACTTTGTTAAATTGTTCAAATAGCAAAGAAGAGCTCCAAGCTATCAACAAGATTATTTTTACCAGGGGTGAATCTAGCCTTACAGTTTCGGGTAACTTTCCTTTTGTTCTTCCTGTAGAGCCTACCAAGTACCCACCCTCATGGGAGCCTCCCCAGCTTGCATTCTGGGTGAAGTAGCATGATATAGCAGTTTGGTGCACTGGTTTTGGAATCAGAGAAACTGACTTTAAATTCTGGTTCTGCCACCTTCAATATGTGTGACTCTGGGTAGGTTTCTTTATCTCAAAGGGTTGTGAGCATGAAATAAGATACTGTACGCACACACATGTATTAAGTATTTAACACAATGCCTAGCACACAGAAAACAATGAATGGTAGTTCCTGTTAGGTGTTATTGTTAATTATTGCCAGTTATTTCTTGTTTGCTTAAGAAACAAGCGGGTTCCTCTAAGATCCAAGGAAAATTACTTCACAAGTTTTACCATGTTCTGGGGCTCAACCATGTGATACCTGGAAATGTAGCTGAAAAGACAGCAAGGTACCCCTAGAGCAGGTTTCAAGGAGTGGTGAATGCAGTGCACCACTGAACATGGGCCATCAGGCATCAGTCTTTCCTTTGTTTGCTGGGGGAAGAGCTGCCCTGTTCAATTTTAAACTTTGTTGGAAAAATTGGGCCACTAATATGATTGCTCACTCTGTGATGCTGAGCTATTTTGAAGTATCCTTTCTAATTGACTTGAGGCAAAATTGTGAAGTAGTCATTTGTCTCTGTCACTCCAGTCCTCCTTCCTCCTCTCCCGGCTCCACTCTTTCCGCCTCATTTTTCTGTCAGTGAATTTCTGCTACTTCATATCATAGATGAGCTGAAATGGCTTAAAGGTAGTCCCCTTTAGGTATACTTGTGCTTTAGAGGATGCTAAAGAATTACACAAATGATTCTCTAAGGATAGCGTTTCAGATATTTGCAGGCCAATGGAAGAGAGTTTTGGACTGGGGAGTTATCCTGGTAAGCCTTCAGTTCAAACTGCCTTCTCCGTTGGTTCTCAGCTGAAAAAACATTGTGTCACTGAAATAGAGGAAAATCTATTCCAGTATTTTTCAAGATGTGCTCTATGGGATGATAGTTGCTTTAACTATTATCAAGTACTTTTAAGAAACTCTGTAAATAACAAAGTTAAAAAGCTTTCCTTGCTGTAGAGATTCTCAAAACCTTTAACATGCTCAGGTTAAAAGAGGTACTTGGAACTTCCAAGGGGGTGTTTAGGATGTAAGCATTTTCCATCTTACTTGATTATCTAGCTTCCTCTTTTAATTTTTCATGAAGCAACTTCAGTGTTTATGTGACACAGCACGTACTTTACAGAGCACCAGTCTAGTCCAACTCTCTAGGACAAGTAAACCGAGGCAGGGAACAAGAAAGTGATGTGCTCAAGGTTTCCTATTGAACTGATTGCAGAGTCAGGGCTAGAAACCAGGCTCTCTGACTCCACAGCCTGGTCAAAAATCCTACTTACAGTTACAGATCTAATATCTATCTTCCCTGCTGGATTGTACATACTGTCAAAACAGGAGCTTGGACTCTTCTGCTCACCACTGTATCCATAGCACCCAGCACAGTACCTGGCACACAGCGGTTGGACCAGTGCTTACTACAATAGAATTGAGATTTTTCATGGGGATGGACATATGTTGTCTGTTCCCATCTATGTCCATTGCTTCCCCTCCCAGCCTGCTCCCCACTACAATGCTGTGTATGAAGGGGTCAGTGCCAGGCTCCATACTTACACTGAGAATATGTGGTCCCAGTTCCGCTGACACTGAACCGGTTGAGGTGCAGTCTGTGTGTGACCACATTCTTCTGGGGCTGGAACAGGACAATGTGCACCTTGGGTGCAAACAAACAGCCCAGGACCACGAAGCCGCTTAGGCTAACAGAGATGCACATGGTTGTCGTCTGCACCTATAAGAATAAGTTGCCTGGTTAAGGGTCTGGCTGTAAATTCCATCAGGTGGCTAACTAAAGAGAGAACTGAAAAAAGACCAAATTAAAAAACCCCAAATCATCCACAGTTGTATTCTTATTATAGACAAACCAATGCAATGATTATATTGGATCTTCCAAGTGTGAGATGTTCATGGAAACATTGCTCAGGATTTGTAAGCAAACACTATTTGTATTGGGTGCTCCTGAATGCTTGCCAAGACTTCACATCGATTTTCACGTTTTGCTTGTTTTTTCTTTATATTTGTATAAAAACATTTCTGCAGAATCACTGAATTCACATAGTAAAATGCCAATATTCAATGATGACCTGGTTAGATTGCTGACGGTTTCAGTCAATCAGCTTGGCTTGTTTAAGGTTCACTATATTAGGAACAAAGTCGGGCCCTTTACATTTTTCTCTCTGTCTCTGTTGCTGAGAGCCCTGCCTATTAGCTATTGGTTTTCCTAGTCAATATTGGGGGACACTATCAACTTTCTTCAGGAGTACCCATTCCTTTAATTACTTCATTGGCATCTCTCTGGAATTTTGATACATCAGGTACTCACTGTTCGATTTTTTTGTTCTCTAGGCTTCTATACACCCATCCTTGACCAATGATTTTCACTGTCTCCCTCTTTACTTCCCCTGAAAGTATACCTCAGAACTAGGTTTTATCACTTCTTCTTTTTATTCTCTTGCCCTCACTCTTCATCTTCTCTGATTTCATCATTGGTCCTGGTTTCAGCTCCCATAGATTTTTGAAAAATCCCAAATTAGATTCTACATATTTTATCAGTCTCTGTACTGAAAAATGGAAATTAATTATTTCTTCTATAAGTTTCTACTCAGAGTAGCTATGGTAAATCCTAGAGTAATTTTATATTTCTCTTTCCTTTTCCCCCCAGACAAAGCTATTACCAGATACATAATTCCTTATAACTTAAAGTGTACAACTTTCTTCTTTAATCAAGGAAAGCTGAAGGCTGAACAATTACCTGGAGAAGCCACATAACTTTAGAAGGCTTCATTCTGTTTTTGATAAAGAAGAAATTCAGGTTACACTTGTAACATGATTCTTCAGACTCTAGTTTTACTTTAAATGCTGCAAATATGATCTATCCTAAGAATTTTATTTTATTTTACTATTTTATTTTATTTTATTATTTTATTTTATTATTTTATTTTATTTTATTTTATTATTTTATTTTATTTTTCATCCTAAGTATTTTAAAGTGCTTGTTTCCCTTAACCAGTCCAGTACCCTCCAACTTGGTCCTAAATTGCTAAAAAGCTCTTTTCTCTTTTGTCAACTTCTCAGAAAAGAGTTTACCATCTAATTCCATGATGTAAAGCGATCTATGTTATTTAAAAGTGAGTCCAATTCCTGGCATAATTTGTTTTTTACATATATGTATCATATGATATTAGAACGGTACTCTTCTCACCTTGGTTTTAACTTTAGAGCCAATATGAGAGATTACAGATATCATAGTGAGGGTGAAATAAGTTCAAATGTGCAAATTTTCAAGGAAACCTTTTCTAGAAGCACTTCTATAACTTTGAAACCCCTCACACACTTTGAGACGTTACAAGGAGAGAAGAGAAGAGGGCTTTATGAGGGGAATATCTAGGAAAAAGCTGTGCTGTGTGTCCTATACTCTCCCATCCCTTAGAGGGACTGTGCCTATCTTCTCACTTAAATTCTAGAGAGCAGTGCCTCACTGGCAATTCACAGAAGGTTTGAGGTTTTTCTGCAGGAGGATGCCCTGGCTTGGGGCCTGATTCCTGTCATGGAAATCTAGAAGGTGAGGAAAGGCTAATTACTCTTGCAGCAGAGCACAGTGACTTGCTACTGTATTGAAACAGTCCTTTACTCTAAGAATTTATCAAAGCAAAGGGTTTGTAAGTGGTATGCATGGAAAAGATGGGCGACACTATAAAGAGTCACCATGGAATAGCCTTGGAATCACGTGGGACAGCCTGGAGTTCAAGAGAGAAGTTGGAGGGGCATATATATAGCTGGATGTCCTGGGACTGAGCATGGAGCCACAAAACAGAACCCAGAGAATTGCCAGCCAACTCACTCAAGGACCTGCAGGAGAAAAGGGCCAGCGGGAAACTTCTGAAGATCACATGAAAACACTCTCCCAAGTATTCCTAGGATGTGTCTTTAACCACCATGGACTTGGAGATTATAAAGCCATCGAGCTACATGAGAACTGTCCTACTTTTCCCTTACGCCTCTTTAACCGGGGCTGAGAGGGAAATAGCAACTGGTGTATCAGGGAGTGTGAGCAGAAGAAAGGAGAAATCAACTGCTGCAGGCTCTCAGCCCGAGGCAGACCAGACCTCAGGAGAAATGAGATTTAATGGTAAGTTAAGATATGGTTTTGATAATTGCACAGAACTAGGCATTTAAAATTTCCACTGAAAATGACAGTAGGACCGTATGTTACCTAAGGGCACAAAGATTCATAGGCCTACCATGGCCGTGAGCGTTTTCATTCACTGCTCCATCCCCAGCACCAGAATGGGGCCTCATGTGTGGGGACGCTCAGTGTTGGAATGTGTCCCCTGGAATCTCCATGCAGGGGTGGGGATGATTGCTCTCACTAAATACCAAAGGGACAGTGGGAGGCAGAACTAAAATTGCACAGTGGTCATAGTCTATGCAGCATATAATTCAATATACCTGTTTTAAATATGACACCTTTTAATTTTTTTTTTTACAAATCCCAGGTATTTGCCTTATAGTTTCAGTTGTCCAGTTTCTTCAATAAGTCACACTGTTAAAGGCCTGTGTTTATCTATAATTCTTTTTTTCTGTCTCTTTGTATACTCCATGCTGCTCTGTTTCATCTTCCTCAAACTCCTAGCAACACCCGAGATGGTTAATCTCTTCCTTCTTTTTGGCTTCCTGGACACATCCTTCCATCACTGATTGGCCCTTGTCTTAATTTTCTTGGTTGACCTTTTCTCTCCTATCTGAACTTTAAGTGCTAGAGCGCCTAGACCTCAGTTTTGGACTCTCCTTTTCACCATCTCATCAATTTCCATGGCTTAAGTACCCCCTCTGTTGATGTTCAAATATTTACTACCAGATCCAACCTATCTTCTGAGCCTCCAGACTTACATATCCAACTGCCATCTTGACATATTGTTTTGGATATGTAATAGACATATCAGAATTAATCTGCAAGCAAAACTTGATCCCTGTCTCCAAGTGTCTCCATTTAATAACTGGCACCAAGTGCCACCTAATTGTGTAGGCCAAAAACCTGGGAGTTATCCTTGATTTTGCCATTTCCCTACACCCACATGTCCAATCCAACAGTAAATTCTGTTGGTTCTTTCAGAAGATATTTCTCTATGTTCTTTTGTGCTTCTACATGTCTTTCAAGCAGAGGCCCTGACTGCCTTTGTTCTGGACTTTCTTTTTTTCAAGTATAATTTGTATAGCAAAAAGCCTTAGAAGATATAGTGCCTACCTATGGAGAAAAGAGCCAGCAGATCATCTATTATAAAAGATCCAGCTTCCCTAATGTCCCAGTTCCTTCCTTGTAACACAACCACTGACTGTGCAGCCGTAACCCTGCCCAGTGTGCAGAGCCTGTGGGAAGTGGAGCTCAGGAAATCAGAGCCAATGCTGACACCTGGCTGTTGCTACTGCTTTGAGTCATAAAGCTCTTTTTGGCAGCGTCAACAAAACTGTGGCAGGCTAACATGTTACCTTGTAAGTATAGTGGAATCTCAGACTCTACGTCTTTGACAGTTTTGGCAATGAGACCGGAATGGCTTTTTCAAAGAGGAAGTAGGAGGGCCTTATGGGCTGATAAATAGGATTTGTGAGAAGTCCATGGGAATCAGTAGCAAACATGTTGACCAAATTGAATGTCAATCAAGCAATAAATAGTGGTCCACCTTATTACCTATTAATGAGGAGGATTTGGGGAGGGGGTCCCAGTCGGGCTGAGTAACAGGAGGTAGGCTCAGCTAGAGCTGCTGGACTGGTGCTGTACTGTTGCTCACTCTCCTCTGGGGGTGGGAGTGAATTTCCTCCCTAGTCTGATTCAGGTCCTCCCAATTATAACAACTAGCACTAAAATTTTTCCTGGGTGGGCAGAAAGTTGTGCTTCCTTTCATGTAAAAGTTGCAGAGACATGCACCTACACTGAGCATGAAAAGAGGGACCTTCAGAGAAGGCAGAAGCCAGGCGAATCATTTGAACTTTGGCTGGTCCCCTTTGGGAGATGAGGGGGCAGGGCACACAGTGCTTATTAAGAGGAATGCCAACAGCTGAGCTCTCTCAGTGCTCACCCCCTGCTGAGGTCTCTCATGCCAAATTTAGATGCATTGCACTGAGGTCTCTTAATGCCAAATTTAGATCCATTGCAAGATGACAAGGTCTCAGTTTTTTGCAGTGGAACCTGGATGCAAAAAAAGGAGCTTCAGTGCTCTCTGTGAGATTTCTCTGAAACGGAAAAATTCTCTGAGAAACCACAGATAAAACACTCACTAGTATTTGGGCTCTTACTGACCTGGATTAGGTTTAAAATACTGACAAGGTGCTGCACTAAAGAATGAGAAACTGATGCAGAGGAATATAGGTAAATTCTTGCATTCAGCTGTACACAGGAACACTTCCCGAGACCTTATGTTGAAACCAGGCAAGACCCTAAAAGATGTTATCATGAGAAGAGAGTAGGTGCCCTGGATTAAGATGGACTCCAGGTAGCTGAAGTGCACAGAGCATGTGCCCAGGCAGAAAGCATCTGGCTCTGGCTTCTGAGTCAAGGGGTCCTCAAAATAAAATGAATAGCGACAGTAATGTTGATCTTGCCATCCAATGATCAGAAACATTGGACCTTCGTTTGGTTGAGCCATGAGTAATTAAGGCTTAAAAGTGAAAGCCCACGTGCCTGGCTCCCTGGCACAGGGCTGCTCTCTCCCTCCACACTGCCTGATTCCCCCTCACTCTCCAACCTGCTTTTGGCTACTTAGAGGGGAAAGATGCTTAAGGATAGGACCTAGGTCTCCCCATTCCCAAGGGTGGCTGAAGCCCATAAGCACCAGACCCAGTATGTTGGAAAACTTTGGGGAAGGAAGAGCTTGAATTTTTAAGCTCTGTTGGTGACACCAAGTCACCATCCTACCCAGACCTGTTAGGGGGAAGGTAGAGTTGGGGCCAGAATGAGGCAAGTGAGGCACTTGCTTGAGATGCAGGCTTAAGGGGGCAACAAAAACTCAGTAACCAAGATGAATGTTTTATTGCAGAATTAAAAAGAAATAAACCTTCATGCTAAAAATCCATGATAAACACAGCACCCACATTTTCAAGGACGGGATCAGTAACCGTGCTGTGATATATTTACTCTTAAGGCAAAAAGAATAATTAGCAATACTGATCCTGCTCTGTCACTCCCTATGCAGGTGTCACCTAGCCCGCTTTGCATTGCCTAGTAGAAATTAGAACTTGGGGAACCTAAGTCCTGACACTTTGGTTACAGGGATGGCTGTGAGTAACAAAGTCCTTTGTGAATTCTTAGTCTCCACTCTTCTCCAGCATCTTTGAAATTGTGGCAGGCTAACTTGTTAGATTGCAAGATGGGTAGAAACCCTTCACAGTTCTTGGCAGGTTCTCTTTTCATTGTTAACGTCCTAGCATCGGCTCTGACTGGAACACATACGATAGTCACCTAACCAGTCTCTCCACTCCTGCTTTTGTTTTCTGTCATATAATCAGTATCTTTAGAAGCTTGACATTTTTTCTCTAAAATGTGAGATCATAAAATGTGAGATATTAAGGTCTTCTGCTTAAAACCTTTCAATGGTTTCTTTCTTTCATACAGAATAAAATCTGTATTTTTGCTATAGCCTATAAAGTCCAACATGATTTAGCTCCCCTGACTACCTCTCATATAAAATCACTCTTTCATTTGCTCATTAAACTGTGGCCATATATACTTTTTCTTCTAAGACATTTTGCCTAGAAGTGTTTGTACTTGCTATTTCTTCTGTCTAGCACATAGAATTCCAATGCCTGGCTCTTTCCCATCCTTCAGTGGGGTATTATGAAATAGGCACTAGTAGGGGTGGCAAACATTTTTAAAAAGAATTTGAGATTCAATATATGTTTTAAAAAATCTTCAAAATAGCCAACATGGGAAAAATCAGAATTTCTCTGTATTTGAAACTTGTCAAAGTCCTGGAATCATCTCTGAAGTCTCTGACAACTGTAGGTTAAGTACTTCAGCTGCCATAGTGCTCAAATATGTTTGGAAGACATGAATGAACAAAACACTCAGTAGTTACTCTTAATTAATAGCTTTATGGGCAATTTCCACCTAAACATGGCCTAGTTTTTATTTACACCATTTAAACTATGTATTGGATCACTGATGATTCAGTTTGATTCTTACACTCTCTGGGATGGTTTTGTTGTAATACAGAAGGAGATGGCCTGGATATTTCTCAAAGATCATTTGAATTTTCAGATTTTTACCCAAGGTCTTGCTTGCTTTGTCTTGGGTGCCTAGAATAGCTTCAATTAGTTCTGGTTGTCCTAGGCTCTGCTCTATCAATTCTAGCTTCTGTATTGAGGATTGATAAGCTCCTAGTATAATGTGAAAGGCATGCATTTGGGTCTGAAAAACATGTCCTACTATTTCCTAACTGTACCACCTGGAAAATTAATTATCCTCTGAGTCTGTTTACTCATCTTTTCAGTGGATAATAAAATTTGTTTTCCAGGATGCTAATGAGGATTAGTGAGCTCATGTATACAAAGCGCCTAGCAGCGTAAGGTCTCAGAGTTGATCAGAAAAGGTTTGTTCCTTTCTTTCCCTCTTGCCTTTACCTCTTGTCACTATTTGCCTGAGCAAACAACCAACAAAAGAAAACACGAAAAAACTTAAAAGTTGCAAGAACTCAAAGCCCTTAAACACTATTTAAATGAATTCCTCTGCCTGGTACAATCTGACCAAGTTGCCAGTTCCCATTAGTCTCTCACTAGATACCCCCTAAACCATCTTCCACTTAAGTATGACCAATATTACTGTGTCCTGCTTGGTTCATTTCTGTCTTGTCTCAAGAATATTCCCTATATGCTCTATATTCTCCAACTACTGTAATTGCACTTGCTCACCAAGGTACCAGGTGAAATCCCATCTCTTCAAGGAGTGTTCCTGGAAAGACCAAGCTCTTACTAATCCAGCTTTTCTTTGAAACACATAGGAATTTAAGAGATTGTATCACCAATTTAATTATAAACTCTTCTGTGTTAATCTTGAATTCTTTCATGCTAGTTATTTTTTCCGCAGCTAGGATATGAGATTTTTGAACATTGGAATCATGCTTTAGATTTATTTATAACTCACAGTGGGTTTCAAAGTATTGAGTCATAAACCCTGATGACTTTTTGATGCCCAAATTCCTTGTAGCTGCCTTTAAATTATTGGATGCTTTTCTAATGCTGCTGATTCTATCAGAGCCACAGGGTTTCCCTCTGGGGAATTTTAAATCTCAGTCTTCTTCTGGAATTTCTAGAATAAGGGTCCCAAGTTCCAAGGCTTTAGGATCCATGCAGATTCATAAGGAGAGTTGGATGTAAGAACTCAGGGATTGGTGGGAGTGCAGGCGACAGGAGTGAGAGTGCCCTCTCTGCAGGCATAGCGCACCACTCTGGTCTGGCTGAATGTTGCATGTAGAAATTTGAGTCCACATGTTTTACTTTGATGAGAGAAGCCAAAAATCTGGATATTTACATAAAATTTCTCAATTTTCTAACTTTGAAAAATATTTCAATGAATTTCAAAATAGTGCAGGCCAAACTAAAGCTATCTGTGCAACAAGAAGAACATGTGATTCATTAGAGCAGTGGCTTTCAATTTTGGTTGCAAATGACAGTCACTTGGGGAACTTTGAAAAATCCTGATGTCTAGGCCACAGATCAGGCCAACTAAACGAGAATCTCTTGGGCTGTGTCCCAGGTATCAATATATTTTTTTCAAAGCTTACCCAGTTGATTCAGTGTGCAGTCTAATTTGAAAACTCCTGTGTTACAGGCTCCAGTCTACCTTTTTATTTCTTCTGTAAATTTAGGATTGGCATTATTTGTAAGGAGTAACTGAGGCCTATGATGATCTCACTGTGATTGATGCCTTAATTAGCATGGACCTTAAAACACTCAACCGGATAACATCTGCCCCATTTGCCTAAGGACTTCTGCCATGTGGTGAAACTTCTGGTATCTTCAGCTTATTCCATTTAGTCAGTTGATCTACATTGCTATCATAGTAAAAGGAAAAAAAATCATATTTTTATGTTTTAGAAATAAATGCTAAGTCATTCAGTAAAATTAAATTTTTAGAATGCTATTTGTTTACTTTCAGTAGTGTTTTCTGCTGTATGTTTTTAATTAACTTTTTTCAGAATAAAGTTTCATGTATCCAGGATAAAATAATTAACATTGTAAGTATTTTGCTGTCCCAATATCCCAAATCACGTCTGCTAAGAATGGTTTCCTAAGAACTTAAAAAAAAAAATCCTTACAGATCTAGAGGAGTGAATGTATACATGAAGACAAAAGATAAAAATGAGGGCATTAAAATACATTAACTATGATTCTCCATTTTAATCCCCACACTCTAAAGTTTCAAATTCCCCTGTGGTTCAAATAATCTGACCTTTGATTTTACTATTTCAATTCTGATGTTTTCTTCTCTCACAGAGTTTTCAAATTTTTTAATAGATAATCTTAGAAACCCTCACCATAACTCCAGCATTGAACTTAAGGTCTTTATTTTCTTGCTCTTCCTTTAATGTAGTCCATGAGTTTTAGTCACATGATTGTGAATAATTTAATAAACTAGGTACATTAAGTATTGCCAGTCTCTTGATCCCTTCCTTTAAATAGCTTTGTCTTTTTTTTTTTTTTTTTTTGAGCTGCAATATTCAAGATTTTGGTAATGTAGGAATTGCTGATAAACAGAAGATTTGGGGACTATTACAGCCTACAGAGGCACATTTTGTGAAATCATGATGTAGCAAGAAAACCATTATGCCTCTGGAAAACTTTCATCTGTGATAATTTGAGAAATATAGAGAATGCAATCCAATTGTCTTAAGAGAAAAAAATTCTTATATTTGCTCACTGGGAGATATTAAAATCAGAATTACAAGTGCAAAAGCTACTGATGGATGGTTTTAACAACTTGAGAAATTATGATGGAATGATGAACTATTTCTTTCAGAAGAGGTGGTGATTATATTGAAGCCTAGAAATTTGAACTATATATTACTAGACTATATGAATAATGACTTAATTAGGTTACTCAGATATATATAGTAAAGATGATAACTAGTCCAAGGATTATATATACATATATATACTCCTTATGTCTACAGGAACTAAAGCTATAGAAAAAGTACAGCAAATTAACATTGAATTTTAATATATTTTAGAGAAGTAATGGTACTTATTTGAAGCTTGAGTAAAAGTTTTTAGATCTTTAAACTGATCCTAGCTTAATGTTATAAGACTATTCTAATTTATATATCCACCCATGGTAGCCAGGTCCTCATGTGTCTGATTTAAAGTATTCTCATTAGGCTTTTGGTGGTTTAAGTCTTATTTTCTTATCATTCACTTTCTAAATGTAATTAAAAGTTTTAGTGGTGTGTGTGGGTATGTAGTACATTTTCTCCCTCTTGCTTATAAATTGCTTGAATGACCACACATGCACATTTACCTTCCTCTCTGTGCCCAGAACAGTGCTTTGCACATGGTAGGCACTAATTAAATGCTTTTAAAACATAGGGAATTAATTTCCATGTATAATATGGCAGTTCATCATTGCATTTGTAATTACCTATCTAATTGCAGAGGTGTAATAAAAGGAGTCTATTTTAAATCTTACATAACAAAGCATTGGGAGGAAAAAAGAAGAAGAAAAAGACTAAACCATTCAAAGACTTACTCTGTAGTCACTTGATGTCACATAAAATATAGGGAGGAAAGCCAGCCAGATGATGCAGGTGGTGTACATGGTAAAACCAATGAACTTGGCTTCATTGAAATTTTCTGGGCACTTCCGCGTTTTGAAGGCATACACAGTGCATAAGATCACCAGGACCACATCGTAGGTAAGTGAGATCAACATGCTGGAATCTCTGACATTGCATTTTAAGATGACTGTTTCTCGCTTCTCTGGAAGGGTGTACCGCCTGGTGCCTGGAGTCTCCAGGAAGAGCCATACACACACTACCACGATTTGCACCAATATCAGACCCAGGCAGATGAAAACCTGAGAACTTGGGCTGATGAACTTTGGCCTCTGAGCGCCATTCTTTACCCCATCGAAGATGCGGGCAATGCAGTTTGTTTTGGTCAGCAGGGCTGAGTAACAGATAGCGAAGGAGGTCCCAAGTCCCAGTCGGCGCAATGTGCAGATAACTGGTGATGGCTTGGCAATGAAGAAGAATGTCATGCAATATGATAGACCAACCCCAAAGAGCAAGATGTAGCAGAGCTCTCGGCCTGATGCTTTGACCAAGGGTGTGTTGTTGTGCTTGATAAAAACAGTCACAACCACGCACGTACAGGCAAAGCCCAGGCAGGCGATGGTGACTGGACCAATGGCCCAGGCATCTTCCCACTTGATGTAGTCCTCAGGAAGGTCAAAGCAGCCAGAGAGGTCTGCAGTGGGCCACTGACCAAGGCCACAATCCATACAGGTAAACTCATCAGCCAAGTATTCATAGGGCTCGCAGGGAATGCAGATCCAGCAGCAGACATCCCCTGGTTGCATATTCTTCATTTCATTGGGGGCACAGGGGTCACTGCACTGGGAAGTGGGGACTGAGTTCCGGGACCAGTGGATAGAATCAACATCCAGCGATAAGGTTTCAGACCAGTGACCAACCTTCAAGTAGGAATACTTGCCACCCACGTACTGAAAATTGAACACGTTGTATCGTCCCATTCCATCTCCAAAACTGTCAAACTTGACAATGCTATCTGCACCTTGATTTGGGTTGAATGGAGCTGTGACATGTAAAGTGAAAGAAAGAAAAGAAAAAAACACTGTTTAGGTGTCTTAGGTGTGATCAGTCAATTACTTTGTCATATAGTTAGCAAAACTGAAATAACAGGTAATAGGGATTACAAGTCCAAAATAATGTATCAATTACCATTGAATTTACACATTAAAAGTTACTAGAGTATTTGTGTATGCATAAATTCATTCACTTAACACTCTTCAGTGTCTCCTGCATGTGAAGTGCCAGTGATAATCAGGAGCACAATACAGTGCCAGCCTTCAAAGGAGCTTATTGTGTAACAGGAGAACTGGCAAACGTGGTTGCATTCTCTATGGTGTGTAAATATTCATTTCTTGAAAGATTTCATGGTAGGAATTGGACAAAACTTTGCATCTCATCCTTATTACATATTTATTTATGTATAGTCACTTAAATATTTGCATAAAAATATACAATTAATAGAATTTTTCTTCTTCAAAATGAAAAAAAATTCATTATGAATGTATGGTATGCTTCTTTTAAAAAGTTCAGATGACTCAACAACAACAAAAAAGAAAACCCACCCATAATCCTTCAGTGCTAATATTTTCATGTTTTGGAATATTTTCATTTTCACTACACATATGCATGCGTCTGTATATAGCGTGTTTCTATCCACATGAACACATATCACTCAAATATTTTTAAGGCATCAACAGTATAAAGAAGGTAGGTAACTATGCTTTAAAGTTTGTTTCTAACTGTAAAGAGTCAGTAGTCCTCAGTGAAATGATCTGCTCTCAGACTTGTCCCTTTCTTGAAGCTCTCTGTGAGTTCCTAAGCAGCAGTCCTCTAAGCATCTGTTTCTTCTCTTCTAGCTGCTGCTCATCATGTCTCTCTTGCCAATACCTTCTGTCACTCCGATCACCAATTCTTATGTCACCTACTCTGAACTACTGCTTACGTACTATTTCACACTGCCAAAATTTACTATTTCCTTAGATGTAGAAGAATTTTGCATATAAATAAATTGTATTAGGGCAGGCTTGCCCGTATTGATAAATAGACCCAAAATTATTTAATGGCTCAAACACAATGGAATTTTATTTCTCCCCCATGCAGCAATCTAAGGTCTTCATCAGTGGGTGTCTCTCTTCCACATGGTGATTCAGGAACCCAGGTTCCTTGTAGGTTGAAGTCATACCAATTTCTAGAGCCTCATCTTCATCAGTGTCTGGCCAGTGGAAGAAAGAGAGTGTGAAGCAGGTATATCTATTTCTTCAAAGGGTAAACCTGAAAGTGGCACTTCATTGACTAGAAATTAGTTACAGGGTCACACCCAACTTCAAGAGAGGCTTGTGAATGTGGTTTAGCTAATGTCCCCAACTACAATCCTCCTATGACATGAGAAAGTGGAGTTTGGAGGACACTGCAGTTTCTTACACTGCAGGTATTTGCTGTCCTTTTGCCTCCTCCCCGAGCTCTGTGCCACCATTTCTGGTGCTCATGTTGTTTCACCCAGTGGGAGACATCTTATTGTTCTTGGATTCAGTTATTTTATGGAAGAAAAGCATCCCTTGAGTCATTGGTGAAATAAAACTTCACATTTTACTAATAGCCCTCTCCTGCCTAGGACCCATAGGTGCCCCTAGAGGGCTGGGTTCGGTGGTTTACAGTGAGATTTCATACCACATAAAAAGTCTGTTAGTAAATGTCGTCCAACATGCTAAATTTATTCCTCACTTATTATTATTGTTTTTTTCTCTTAGTGATCTTGTTATCTCACCCGCCATTTGACATGACTAACCTTCATCTAGCTTTCTGCCACATATGCCAAACAAATGACATGTCTGTGTGTGTCTACACTCAAGTTCATAGTGAGACAGAATGATGTAGTGGATGAGTGCACGGGTTTTGATTTAGATGAACTATGTGTGATTCTCATCTATGTCTTTTAATAGTCATAAGTCCTTAGGCAAATTAACTTTTCCAACTCTGTTCCTTAATTTGTAAATTATAAATGAAAATTATAAAGAAATATAAAGTACTAAATAAATTGATCCTTTTCCACTGATTTATGACACTTGCCAAATATTAAATTGCATGATATTCAACTCTCAATGCTATATGCTATTTCTCTTGATCTATTTCCGCGGCAGGATAATCTTTTTGCAACTGCCACAGGTTTCTGCTATGCTTAATATCTGTCAGGACAAGTGAGCATAGGAGTTGAAACATTATTACTATATTTTCAGGAGTAAGAATCAATATCAGAATTCTTATGACACATAAAACTAAACCTGTTTAGTCTACGCTTAGAAAAATTTTATTAAAAATTGTATGAATTCCTTGCATATGTTACAAATAAGTAAAATGTCAAATATTTCAACACACTTTACATCAAGTATAAGAACTTCAGGTGTATTATTAATTAATTATTTTACTCCACATGATCAATCTCCACCAGTGTTCAGTTGATGTTACTAGATTTTCAGGAAAATATTTCTAAAATAAATATGTTTTACATCTTTAATTTAAGTATTTCACTATTTTCACAGCTGTTCTTGAATGCAAAGTTTCATAAAAGTAATATGTTTAACAGGGGAGAAAACTGACTGTGTTGTGTGTTTTGAGCTGGCGAGGGTTACTGATAAGATTGTTGGCATGTCAGCTGATTAATAACGAGCAGTACAGATGTAAAACGTTCCTTTTACAAATCTTTTCTGGAAATCATCTAATACCATCAATGGAATATTTGGGGAGACTGGTTGTCTAAGAATAACAAAGTTAACACATTTGAGGTTCTTATATTTGATGTAAAATGTGTCAAAATATTCAACATTTTACTTATTTGCAACATATGAAAGTAGTCCCTAAATTTTTAATGCAGTTTTTATAAGCATAAACAGTTAGTTTGATATAACAAAATAATTCTGATATTGATTCTTACTCTTGAAAATATAGTAATAATGTTTCAATTCCCGTTTTTTCTTAATTGTTTGAAAATGTTGAGCACTGATAATTTTTTAAAAGATCCTAAGTAAGGACTTTAGCTTTGGCTTTTACATAATGTTGCCACTATTTATTATGAGGCTATTTTAAAATAGAATGACAAAATACAGTTAGTCTTTTCATCATTTTTTCCCCCTCCCTACCTTTTTATTTTGAAAAAATTCAAACCTACAGAAATAATGGAAGAGAAGTGTAATAGACATGATAGCACTGGAATCACCTCAAATTAACTATTTATTAACATTTTGTCACATTTCCTTTATCTCTCTCTTTCTGTTTTTGTTTTGTTTTTTTTTTGCTAAAATATTGGCTATTAAATATTTGCTATTAAAAAAGTATAAAAATATGAAGTATCATCATTGATATAGAGAAGGAGTTGGAAAGCTATGGCCCATGGGCCAAATTCTGCCTGTTGCCTGTTTTGCAATTAAAGTTTTATTGGAACACAGCCTTACTCATTTGTTAACATATTATCTATGGATACTTTCCAGCTACAACAGTAGAGTTGAGTAGTTGCACCAGAGATTGTATTGCCTTAAAATATTTACTATACAATACATTCCATAAAACCCGTACACATTCCTGAAGTAGAGCCAAGGGAACTCATACACAGCAGTTTGGAGCATACATAATAATAACATAAGAAAACATAAATTGACAATTAAGGATTACCAGACACTTAAGTAAACTTCTAACCTGAAAGAGAGTGACTAAAACACCCAGAAAAAGAAACCCGGAGTATATAGAGACAGTGGAGTAAATAAAGCAAAACAAAAGCTTTAAAACAATGATATGCTCAGAGAGATAAGAGATAGGTATGGTTCATTCTTAAAAAGGAACATTCAGAGAGCAAGGATGAGCTTTTGGAAATAAAATAGGAGAAAGAGAAATTCAATATAAAGATTGAAAGATAAATTTGAGAAAACTCTCAAAGTTTGACAAAAAATGTTGAGATGGAAAGTAGATAATAAAACAGGCAAATTAGAGAATATTCTATGAAATGCCAACATTCAATCAATGGGGGTTCCAGAAAGAAAGAAAAAATAGAGGGAGGACATTATCAAAGGATTCAAAATGAATGAACTTGGCCTAAGAAAGGGTGAAGCAAGAGGCTGTTGCTCTTTCTTATGAGCTTGCTGAATTCATATAAAAATTAAGTACATGTCTTTTTGTCAAAATTTTTTTTTTAAATTATAAAATTTTAAAAAGTATAAGGAATAATTGAGCAAGGTCAGGCAGAACAGTTTGCAAAGTAATTATGAAAATGGGACTGCTGCAAATATTATAACAAGTGCTGATAAGTGGGGGGTGAATAAACAGTACTTTTGGTAGAATTTTGTGTTTTAATATAAATTTACCTTTAAATTTGTTTTGTTAAATATGCATCGAACTATGGTCTAGTGTCTAAATCATTCAAATACATGAAACACATTAAAGTAATACTTCAAATATGTGCATTATAAATTCTAAATGAAGATCCACTGTCAGTGGAAGTGCTCTGATCTTCAGCTTGGGATAAAGGGTGGCTGTGTCTATATTAGAGTGAGAGAGGAGGGCCTAGAAGAAAAGGTAAACCATGTCTGTCACGTATTCCACATGTGAGAATAATCCTGTTTCTGAATGGCTATTCCAAATATGACTGGCCTGGGCAGTGAGGAGGCAGGGAAGAAAACCAAGCTCTTTCTCAGCTGCTGCAGGAGCGAGTGAATTCAGGAGACAGAGATGCTTGAATGCCTAGGGGACTGATCCTGTCACCTTCCCAATACACTCAGAGTTACTTCAAAGTCAGATGGCTCACCTGAGAAATAGTTACAGTCCAGTGAGCGATCACCATGGTTCTCTGGAGATCAGTTGTATAGTACTTTAGAGTGAGGAAACTCTGGGGAGTTTCTCATTTCTCCAGTTGAATCTCACCAAGGGAGCAAACATCTTTTGAGATGGAAAAATAAATCACTTCACCTTTTGTTGTTGCAACAGCATGAAAAGCCCAAACTAAAGGGAGAAGAAAGAACTGGAAAGATGGTGGATTTTTTCTCAAAAAGACTTACAAACTTCTCCAAAATCTAATTTCAAGGCCCTCACGATACTAGTTCCTCAAAATCAGGCCCCTAGTTTACAGAAGGAGCCCGATGTGGCCAAGTCAGGAGAATTTACTTCTCAGTTTAGCTCATTAGCCAGTTAGTTCTGACCCGTTCTCAAATGGATTTATTTGAGACATTTAATGTCAAGGTGACCAGAGCTCCTAGGGCCCACTTGGTAGAGATGAGGAGAGTCTATGCCTTACAAACATCACACGTCAATGGCAAGAGAAAATTAAAACGGTTATTTTTTCCCTCTCACACAGAAGTCCAACAATTAAGGTAAGACAACAATGGGACTCTTAGCAGGCTTTCAGTAGTGGAAGCATAACTGCCACTGCCTGGGTTCACATGCACAAATACTAAGGAAGATTGCAAAAGCTACTGACAGCAATGTGGCTCCAACTACAACACTTTGCAACCAGGCCCTCACTGAGGTTTCTGTGAGCTAATTTGGTGAATTGGAATAAAGACATAGATGAGAAGACAGAAAATGTCATCTCCCTTGAAAGATCTTTTAGAGGTCAAAAGGTAAAGACATCAAAATCCTTTGACTAGAGCAAACAAAATCTTTTACAAACATAATACAGCCGGAGATAGGAAAGAAATAAGAAGGACACCTTGGCTATCCTTGATTAATTTACCTACTGATTAAGAACAAAATTGCTGATGGATTTCCACAATTATTTACCAACAGAGCATAGCTGCTGGGGCAAAGGACCACCTAGATGCCTTAGATGCTCAGTCTCACCTGTGAAAAATGCTCAGTAAATACCAAAGGTGCACAGTGAAAGTGAGTGAGTAAAGCTGTTGAAAGAGAATGTTGTTGTTTTTTTAACTGATTTTTTTTTTTTTTTGAGAGAGAGAGAGAAGGGAGAGAGAGAGTGAGGAACATTGATATGATCAGCTGTCTCCTGCATGCATCTAGACCAGGGATTAAACCCACAAGTAAGGTATGTGCCCTGGCTGGGAATGAAAACACCACCTTTTGGTGTATGGGACACTAGTCCAACTAACAGCCACACCAGCCAGGGTGAGCATGGCTTTTAAAAATAGTGTTATGACTTTTGAAAAGAACTCTCTTTAGTTCTAAAAAGTTACCATGGCTAATGCTTCTAACACTTCGTTTTACAGTACATTTTATTTGTTTCCCTATGTAGATTCTACATATTATTGCTGAAATTTTTCAGTACTCAAGGTAGCTCAGAAACAATTGACTCTTAGAATGACAAATGTGGAGGCAAGACACAGAAAAAATAGCAGTGAGAAAACATTAGTGAGATTCTGATCCCCTCTACCTCCCAATTCAAGGGTAAGGCTCAGGGCCTCCCTTGGCTTATTTTATTTATTTTAGCTGGAAGTCTCATGGTGACTACTGAATCTTTGGTTAGAGATCCTCCTTAATGTGAGCTAATGTTACTATCACGTCTTTTTCTACCCTCTCTTCCCCAACTCCTGCCCTCCCTGTTACATAATCTATGGCTTTTCTCACATTCCCTATGATGTTTAGATTTCTAAAAACTTTTAATTGAAATACATATACAGAAAAAGGGTAAAAATAAGTGAACATAACCATGTAACATTATGGATGTTAACAAATGGAACATGACCAGTTCCCTGTTCCTGTCCCTGTCTACCCTTTCTCCCTCCCCAAAGATAACCACCATCATACCTTTTAATACCAACAACAAGTTTTGCCTGATCTTAAACTTTATATTAATATAATCATAAAGTATGCTTTATTTTTTATTGACATATTTTACTCAAAATTAGTTTGGTGAGATTCATTCCAGTAGTGATGAGAAGCTACAGCATTATTTATGAATAATGCTGTGTCTTTAGCTGAGTTTTCTCAGAAGTAAAACCTGACATAGATTTGAGTGCATGAAGTTGATTTGGGAGTTTACAGGGGAGTGGAGAAGTCAGATATGGACAGGAGAGAGAATCTAATATAGAGTGCATCAGTGAGCACATGTGGGTCTCATTCTCCCTGGGGTATTTGGGGAGAGGGCATAGAATGGGAGTCGGAACATAATACCCCAGCCCACTCACTAGCTTGGATGGGACAACTCTTATTTGTGATTGGCTGATGTCTATTCCAGGGGTGGTAATGTCATGGCATTTTTGGTCTCCTCTAGGTACAGGCAGAACACGCTCCTGTGGCCAGAGAAAGCTCTCTGACAGAGAGTCATCGGCATGTATAAGAACAGTGAGAGCTAAGGGGATTTGGGTGAGGCACTGGAAGCTACCTGCTGCTATGACTGTTCCCATAATGGATGCATTTCTGGTGTATGTGTGTATACAAGTGTATGCATGTGTGCATATATACACAGTAGTGAAACTGCTATGCATGCAAGTCCCGTTGCTTTACTGCTTGAATGTTGCTGCCTTTGAATTTTAGCCATTCGGGTGGAAATGTAGCACTAGCTCAAACATTGTGCCATTAGGCTACCAGCTCTCTCTGTGTGCTGACATAGTGTCCTGCACATTTAATTTTAAGGACATTGACTATAACATACCGGAAAAGTATCCATTGTGTGGCCATCTCTTCACTAGGTCCTAAGCCCCTCTGGGCCAAGGACAATGCCTCCTTCATCATTGTACCCTCAACATCTAAGGAAATGCTGGGCATATAGTAGGCATTCCCTAATTATTTGCTAAAGTGATTATTATACTGAATAGACTGAATAGCATCATCTGAGGAATTTAAAAAACATGCCAGGTAACAGCCATACCAAAGACCAATTAAATGTCAGTCTCAGGAAATGGGCCTTTGTGCTTGTATTTAGATAGTTTACTATATTACTATGCAGCCCAATTTAAAAACCATTGGTCCAGGCCAGTGGTTCCAGCCAGGGGTGGTTCTACTCCTAGAAAACATTTGGCAACGTATAGAGACATTTTTGGTTGTCGTGACTCGGGGTGGGGACCTCCACTGGCATCTAGCAGGTGGAGACCTGGGGTGCTGCTAGCTATTCTACAGTGCACAGAACACACTGTCATTACAAACTGTCATCCAGTCCAAAGTGTCACTAGTGCGAAGATTGAGAAACCCTGGTCCAGGGTAATAAATGTTTGGATTTCTAGAAATATTCTGATAATCTCAAACCTCTATAAGTTGAAAACACTCATGCCAGATTGACTCTTCATGGTGTTTTCATATTGAGGTTACTGTTACCTAGTTGTTTCTTCTCCCTACAGTCATTTCCAGCCTACACAGTCCCCTTCGATATTCTCTTTCAAAACCCTCACTCTTTCACATTCATCAGCAGCTTTCCTGACCCCTGTTCCCACTGGACCCCCACCCCCACAGGCCCCGTTTCACGCAGACCCCCGTGGTTGTCCTCTTGTTCACTTTCGAAAAATCACTCAGCTCAGCTAGATGTCTCCTTGCTGTCAATCGCATTCGAAGAAAGAAGCAATTTCTTGTGTGTAGCAGGAGTAGGTGTCATGTCATACAGTCACCCTTGGTCTCTGTGGGGGATTAGTTCCAGGACCCCCAAGGATTCCCAAAGCTGCAGATGCTCAGGTCCCTTAGGTAAAATGTACATTAGCACACAACATATTTACATATAGGCTACAACAAGGCACGTCTATACATCACTTCATTCATGCGGATTCAGTGTCGTGCTCGGCACGTGGCAATTTAAGGTTTGGTTTTTGGAACTTTTTTGGATTTTTTTTTCTCTGAATATTTTGAATCTGACATTGGTTGAATCGAGATGTGAAACTCGTGGATATGGAGACCTGAACTGTGTACCTTTTAGAGCAGACTCACAGTAAGACTAGCTATTTGTGGGGCGCATCGAGGAAGGGTCTCGGTGGGAATTTTCTCCTGTTTAATGTGATGTCTCCAGCACAAACCCAAGCACCCAGGAACACTGTGACTGCAACGCCCACCAAAGGTTTTCAATTTTGTGAAAAGAAATTGTGAATTCTGAGGACAAATTTAATCCGTCCTCATGTTTTTAAATGTGACTATGTCAAGTAGTAGAGCACAGTTTTTTTTAAAAAAGCAGGGGAAAAAAGCCTTTTGTCAAAACTAAGCTGGATAGAAGTACATATCCCTGTCTTAAAAGAAAAGAAGGCGTACGTTTCCCATTGTTCTGCCCTTAAATCACTTCGCCTGCTGTGCTACAGATCTAAATGCCGCAGAAGAGTAAGCTGTGAGAGGCACAGAGGTGAAAATGACTGAGAAACCCCCTGTCAGAGAGGTCCTAGTAAGTCAGCAGCACAAACTACTCGAAAATGTGCTTGAAAAATGGTAGAGAGTTAATGTTCTGAAGAATATAATCGCAGTAACAAGAATACTTAATAAAATAAGCTTTCCATTTTTAAGCAAAAAACATACTACTTCATATGAAAAGCAGAACAACAGGAATTTTATTCAGCCTCAAAGATAAACTTTCCAGAGGTAAGCACAGCAGCTTAGCAGGCAGTAACTGAAATGCTATGAGTGAAGCAAGTTCATTTCTATCCCCTTGCCTTACACATGCATGGCCGTGCCTCTGACCCTCTGCGTAGCATCATGTTTAGAGAATATACGGAAATAAATTACTTCAACTCCCGGCACTCAGGCCTATTGTTAGGTTGTCAGGATGTTCCTAAGCCGCTGTAGCAATGGCATGGTCCTGTCTTCCCTGAGATGGGCTGCTTTATTGAACCACAAGATTTAAGGGACCTTGTCAGATCATCAAACACACTGACACATTGTTAAAAAATTCCAAACCCCATTTCCTTCCACTGGAAGCAATTAAGGTGACAAAATTCCAAAGAATAGTTTTAAATTTTTCTCCCCAATTTTTGCCAAAATTTCTAACCTGAATTCTTCAGAAAAATAACAGTGTTAAGGGTAACATAAAGCTGGTTATTTTGAAAATATTCCTGGAAATTGATCAACCTCAGAAATCGTTTTAGCTCATCTGAGTCTTATTTCCACTCTTCATCTAATCATGTTAAATTATTGAAGTAGATAAAACTAACTTGGTGATAAAACCTTAACATATCCCTTAAGAGCAACAAATGTATAATATATACATACACATTACATATAACATATAACATATATTAATTATACAACATATATTAATTATAGACTATACATTATATGTATATATTTATATATTATGTAGTGTATTAAACATTTAAAATATTTTATGATATATTAATAAATTATACATATATATTAATATATTAAATATTATGTAATATATACTTATATAATATATAGTTGTTATGCTTAAGGAATATGTTAGGGTTCTATCATCAAAGTAATATTACTTTTTATAAATTTATACATAAATGCATAATTTTCTTGTTTAAATTCCCACATTTTCCATATGGCATTTTTACTGAAAAATCAGGGGATAAGGCATTGCTAACACCCAAAACTTTAATCAAAGTCATCCTTTAAATGAGTGGAGAAAACTATGGCATTTGCATATCAGCATCAAGCAGGTGTGTTATAATGAAGTAGAGAGATGAACCTTGAGGCTCTTCCGCTCCTTTTCTCCTTTTTTTTAAAAAAAAAATGTTTTTAAACTGTTGTTGAAAGTATTACAGATGTCCTTTTTTTTCCTCCCATTGATCCCCTCCACCCGGCATTCCCTCACACCTACCCCCCCCCAGGTCTTCTCTGCACTATTGCCTGTGGCCATAGGTCATGTACATACGCATCTAAGCTCTTGATTACTCTCCCCCCCACTCCCCACCCCCACCTTCCCCCTGAAATTCTCCGACTCCTCCATGGTTCTATATATCTGTATCTATCCTGTTCATCAGTTTATTTTGTTCATTATATTCCACATATAAGTGAGACCATGTGGTACTTGTCTTTCTCAGACTACCTTATTTCCCTTAACATAATCCTCTCCAGGTCTCTCCATGCTGTCCCAAAGGGTATGAGATCCTTCTTCTTTACAGCTGCATAGTATTCCATGGTGTAAATGTGCCACAGCTTTTTTATCCCCTCATCTACTGATGGGCACTTGGGCTGTTTCCAGATCTTACCAATGTATCTTAATACTCCACTCCCTCAAAGAGGTAGGAGAACCTGCCCTGCAGTAAGTTACAATGTGAATGGAGCATTTAAGCCATTTAAGGTTATTATTGATAGGCACTTATTTATTGTCATTCTTTCTTTATGTCTGTGTTCCTCTCTACATTTCTTCTTTGTCTGCTTACACCAGCCTTCTTCCACTCCTTTTTCTCTTCCCCCTTTTCTCTCAGCATACCTTCTTGTTCCCAATACCCAAACTTCCTATGTAGCCCTAAGCAAAGTTCTACATTCAAGGACATTCATAGTGAAGGAGAGCATAGTCAAGGCATAATATGAAAGGCCATCATGGACAGATTACTGATGATGGAATTTGAAATCTCTGGAGAAAGAATTTTGGGGACAAGATTTATCCAGCTTTCCTAAAATGGTATCCTTTGCGGTTTAGTCTTAGCTCTAAGAAAAGGGAATTTCTGCTCCGTGGGTTCCATCTTTTCCCATTTTATTTTTCTCTTCCACAGAGAATGTATAGATCTGATTGGTGGAGTCTAGCATTCACTGGTTGGACTATTTTTCTCTAATTGCTAGTATCAAAGTAATTCAGAGAGATAGGCAGATGCTCTTCTACCTCCAGGAGACTGATAGAAGGACCAGCTGCTTAGGACCAACCTCGGCCATCTTCGCGCCCACTTTTGCACTTCCAGTCTCCAGGCTATACAGACTGAGTGGCACTGGCTTAGCATCTCTGCTCCACCTGCAACAGGTGGGGAAGGAAGACTAACCACTCGCTCCTCATACAAATGGTATGGATGTTTGGGTAAGTAGGCTTATAATCGCTCTAAGAACTTAGCCATTAGACAGGGATTGTGGAAACCAAAGGCTTTTTGGCTTCTGGTCTTTGCCCAGTATTCTAGCTATAATATCAGAAAAGGCATGTACTGGGGAGGAGGTTGAGGGGGTGGGGAGATCAGGCACTTGCTCAGTTATTAACAAAAACTGAAATGACTTTTCTTTTGGCTCTTGATTCTTATGTGTTTATAACCCGGGGGAAGGAAAGGAGGAAGTAGGATTTGGCACTTAATCTCATGCCAAAGCCCTGCAGAGGTAACAACTTACTTTCTCTGTTAGTTCTAGCTTATAAAATATTTTAAAGAAAAGAGCAGGGAACAACAAAAGAGGGAAATGAATCTTAATTATTTGAAAAATGATTTCACGGCAGCAATCAAATTCCAAACGTTTGTTTTCTTTCGAATTGGAGTTACAGGGCAAAGGCAAGGATAGAGAAGAAAAGAGAGAAGCAAAAAAAGAGAGGAAGCTGAGAGGATGGGAGGGGATGGAGAATACTGGCTGATCCATCTTTGCCCCCAAGCTGGATATTGATTGTTGCTTTTACCTTAATTCTGGCTCTCACCAGAATATGAACAACACAAACAGCACCTCGGGTGATGTCTGGCATATAAAAGGAGTGCTGAGGGATAGGGGGGCATTGTTATTATTACTATGGACTATTGTGGTAACCTCCTAGCTGATTTTCTGTATCTGGTTTCTCTCCCTTTTTTCCTGGCTCACATTCCTCTTAAAATGTCTTTAAGGCACCCCAAGCACCATCACTTCACTGCCTGAAGTCCTAAATTGATTTCCTGTTACATCCAGCAACATTGATAAAAATTTCTTTGTTTTTTTTAGGATAAAAATAAATGTTCTAAAGAAAAGGAAGTTCTGTGATCAACTAATAAACTAGGTTAACTAAGCTAAACAGGTTCAGTACTGGATGTAGGGTTAGTTCTTAGAGCATCTAATTTGTGAATTGCCTTGAGAATCATCTAGAGATTGATAGGATATATAGGGTTCCGCCATGTTTTAGAGTAGCAAATTTTGTTTTAGTTAATTTATTTAAGGATGCCTACTATTGTGTGCATTGGTGTGTCTTGGAACTCCATGCTACCGGAAAAGTGTCACCATGAATTTCAGAGTTCTGCACAACCTGGTCTACCTCACCACTCACGTCTTTCACTCCACCCCTTCACAATCCACAAGGAAACCCAACTGCCACCTTCTCTGTGCTCATATGGAACCTGCACTTTTGCACCTGTGCAGTTTTACTCGTGTGGTTCCCTGTGCTTCATATGCCCTTTCTTCCTGTAATTCCTGTAAAACCAGCACAAATATTGCATCTTTGCCCTTTGCTGTACCTCAGCTGAAAGGGCAAGTCCTCTCTGTGACTGATATGTATAATGTTCCTTTTCTTTGGCAGTTATCATCTCTGTCTCACATTGTGATTTTTTTTGCCTGTATCTCTCTTCCATTACTATCTTATTATCACGAAGTTGTGAGCTCCTCAAAGGCAGAAACTAATCTTTATCACCTTTTAAATGATACTGCAACCTGGGATCTACAGTCTAAATTCAGCCTGAGGAGAATGTTTTATTTGTCCTTTACTGTGTTTTCGAAACATCTGAATTAGTGCCATTTGTTAAAATATTGAGAGAGAAATTTGGATTTCCTCATTTTGTGAAACATAGGAAGACCCGGCGACCCTGGGCCTTCAACAGACAGGGTTGGCAGGAGAACTGGCTCGGCTGCTCCCTCCTGGAGCTGGCAAGCCCACGATGTATTTGAATTTCCACCCCTTAAACACAGGTAGAATAGGTTCTCCAAAAGCAGTTGTTTTAAGTCAGGTATACTTACCTCACAAATATCAAAAGAAAGAGAAAAATGTCTCACTAGTTAAAAGGAAAATTCTAGATTTCAAAATTTTCTTTTCGTTTTAAAATACGGAGAAAGGGAATAAATTAAGAAATTGTTTTGGTGGAGAATGCAAGTAAACAAGCAATGCTTGACCATAAATGAACTCTCTACCGAGGCCCCAGAGCCTGTGTATATACCTCTATTTAGCAGAGTATGATTCACCCTCAATAAGTTTTTTATTTGCTCTGATCCCCTGTCTAGACCAAGAGCTCCATGAGGACTAGGGCTGTGTCATTCATCACTGTCCCCTGACTCTGCCTGCCTGCCTGCCCTGCAATCTCGGCTTCATCACTTACTGGTCACTTCAGTTATTTGTGTTCAGCGGCCCATAGGATTACAAGGAGAATAAAAGTGAGAGTATGTAGCAGAGTGTCTAGCACGTAGAAAGTGCTCCAGAACTCTTGGCTTGATTATGAGAGTGTCTACCTGCTGGTAAGTGGTCAATAAATGTGTGTGAAATGAATGAACTCATGGAGGACTCACAATGTCCACCATTGTGTAACCACTGGGTTGTCAGCCAGTTGGTTTTCTGAGCCTTGGTTAAATGGTTTAAGTCTGTTCAAATCATTATTATATGAATCATAGGAGTTCTTTAGATTCCAGACTTCACTTATCTAAAATATACTAAAACCACCTAAATGTTTGACATAATTTCTTTCTAGTTAAAAAAAAAAAAAAAGTCTTTGCTCTTTCTTCAGTCTTTTGCCATGGAGTATATTTTCTATAATATTGCCCTGTTTTCCAAATTGCTAATGAATTAACTGAGCCCCACCCCACAATCTTGCCTGATGACCTCTGCTAGAGTTGGGTATCAACAAACACACACCTTTAAAAAGCTAGAGGCAGTGAAGAAGTGTTGGACTTCCTCTATAGGACATGATTTTAGAAATAAGGAAGAAAGGCACTGTGATGATGACTCTCTGTACCTTTAGGGACATTTTTGCCAACAGGCGGGCTTTCAGGGATGTTGAAGCTGGAAGATCCTGAGAGGCTGGAAGCATTTGCTTTGGGAAGTTTGTTCTGGTCTATAAAGCACAGGCGTGCCTTTCTATTCCTGCTATTTCTCTCTCAGAGAACCCTATAAAATATTTGATAGCAGAGATTTGTGCCTGGCACTAAAAATGTGTTTTGGAGGAATGAACAAAAGGAACCAGAAAAAGACAAATATGAGGCAGAAAGCAAGGAACCTCTCCAAACATCAGCTGATAAGTTCATAAGATTCTTACAAACATTTAAAGTAAGAGTACATTATTACATGGTGCTATAAATATGGTCACAATGCTCAGAAGGAACCTCAGGTTAACACTTTAGAGCTTTCATCAGAAAACTAAAACATGTTTGAAAGTGACATAGATTATCTGCTTGTATAAGGTACTTAATACATACTACCTGCTGAATTCATTTGTAAAATCCCAATTTCAGGTATTCATTTCTGTTATCTATTTGAAAATAATGCCTTGGAGACAAGGTAACATCTCTTCACCTCTCCACCCAGGCACCAAGATTGAGCTCCTGCTGGAAGTCAGAGTGCACCCTGCTGGGCTGCCAGAACGGGTCTAGTCTATGCCACTCACGACAAGACACACTCATAGCTATTTTTAGGCAATATCATTAGATGTTTGAGTTTTGACTTCCCAACCTTCCTTTCTATAATATTTAAACTCTTCCCAGATGCTATGAGCCAGATATCTTCTCCACATCAAAACTTGCCCACAGAAAATGTTGTGATTATTGGTTACAGAGACTTGGGGCGTAGATTTAAATCACCTTGAGAGTTTGCTTATAGGTTCACTCTGTAAAAGTCTGCAATCATATTGCAGAAGATGAAGCCTTTGTTCTAGTTAATGGCACTGAATATCATCAACTGGGAAGAGATCATTTTTGGAAGGGTGGGAAGAATGTATTTAAGGGCAATAGGAATTCTTTTCTTTTCTTTTCTTTTTTCTTTTCTTTTCTTTTCTTTTCTTTTCTTTTCTTTTTTTCTCTTCTCTTCTCTTCTCTTCTCTTCTCTTCTCTTCTCTTCTCTTCTCTTCTCTTCTCTTCTCTTCTCTTCTCTTCTCTTCTCTTCTCTTCTCTTCTCTTCTCTTCTCTTCTCTTCTCTTCTCTTCTCTTCTCTCCTCTTCTCTTCTCTTCTCTTCTCTTCTCTTCTCTTCTCTTCTTTTCTTTTCTTTTCTTTCTTTTCTTTCCTTTTTTGCAACAGGGATTCTTTCTCATCTCCAGACTCGCTTACAATTTAGCAGATGCCATCCTTACATGGCTGTCTTCTATTCCCACTTTACTTTGATTTCAGAGTACCTTCTGTGGATTGTGGAGAGAAAGGGCTTTTTGTTTTGTTTTTGACTATTTTCACTGTAGCAAGTGCTCTCCACTTTAAGACTAATGATATAGCTTGGGAAGGAGGTGGAGATGGTATGTGATTTTGGCATCCAGGGGTTAGAACATTCCACATTTTGGATCAAGTGCCTCTGAATAATTGTACTGCAGAAATTGTGGTTCAGCGGCGAGTCCATTCTCTGGTTGCTGATCATGGCCATTGTGATGTGTTTGTGCCCCGAGGCCTGCTGGGCAGCCTGGCATTAGCTTCAGCTCAGCCTCTCCATCTCTGATTGTTGCTGCTACACTGGTCAGTTTTCAATACTTTTCTTCAAACAGTTTCAAAATGGTCATAGGAGCATTTCTTTTGTTGGCTTTAGGGTGTATAATTGTTCTTGAATGCCCTCTACGGTAACTTTTGAAGCACAAGCAATCAGCAGTAACATTTTTAAGGTAGCAATTGGAATAAATGTGATCTTTTTTTTCCCAAAGATTCTCTTGATAGTGTGTGATTTGAGAAGGAAAAAATTTGCAAAAACTTTGTTGTAGGAATAAAGGGGAAAGGTGGAAATCTAATTTCCCCCTTAGATGTACTGCTTCCCACACATGCATAAAGACATACAAACAATGACAGCTCTTACTTTCTATTTTATTTTCATCCTATGAATTCAGAAAATGGCATCAAGTATCCCTGGCTGTGATAATTGCTGTGTAAAGTAAAGTGTTCTTTCCAGTGGAGTAATTGGAGCTGTTTGAGCGGGCTCGGCAGGGGTACAGTGTACAGGCGGATACAGCTTACGGCCAGGGAGTCCGAGACAGATGCTTAGGGGTTATTGTGTGATGGCTGGGGAATATCCTAAGATTTCTTTGCCCGGTTCAGAGTTCTGATCAGTGAGATAGGGATTTGGTACCCAGAAGAGAAATTTATCAGTCAACAGTGTAGATCTGCATGCCCAGGAAGTGGACCCACAGCATGCAGCATTGTTGATCAGGACATACTCTTTTATTGCTCATTGTTGCATTTAGTTTCTGGAATTTTAGGTGCTTCTAGCAGGTGACTAAGGCTGCAGGCATCTGCTGGACATTGAGGCATTTGGCACATATGCACCTTCTTTTATTGAATAATAAGTACCCTTGCTCTAGTCTACTGAACACTTTCTCAGTAGTTCCTTCTTATAATCATATAAGGAAATAATCATAAATTATACTTATGGTTACTGCTGCAGATGCATCTATTTGAGTAGAGCTATGTATCTGCTCTTGTGCTTTTTGTACATCATCTCATTTAATTTAGCCCAATAAAGGCGGTGCTCAGTGACATCTGACAGATGTGGGAACTAAGCAGGAAAGAGACCGAGTCATGTGATTAGTTTAGCGAGAGTTTCAGAACCAAACCCAGGTGTGTATGGCTCCAACACTCATGTTTTTAACTGTGGTCTATCCTACCCTACTCTGACTCTTGGATTCCCCAGTTTAATCTGCCTATTTGTTCATGGTGCTTACGCAGCACTGAGTGAGTTTATCTATTATAGTCATTTTCACATACTGATGTACTTGTCTTGAAGGCAGAAACCATGTCTTATTCATCCTAATATTTAGCACAGTAAGAGGCACGGTAAGCATGTCAGCAATTGCTCATGAAATGAATGATTAGGAATGAAATGCAAGACTGGTCTTTTGGAAAAAAACAAATGGTCACCTTCACAGTGTGATTTGAGGATTTCTATAAATGGATCATTTGAGAAGGAATTCATTTTTTTGCTGTTACCATGGAAAGCAGTGATCCAGACATGAAGAAACGCCCTGGTCTCTAAGGAGACAGACCCAGGGTGTGTGTGTATATGTATATGTATATGTATATGTATATGTATATGTATATGTATATGTATATGTATATGTATATGTATATGTATATGTATATGTATATGTATATGTATATGTATATGTATATGATGTATATGTATATGTATATGATGTATATGTATATGATGTATTTGTGTATGTGTATGTACATGTACATGTACATGTATATGTGTGTGTGTTTGTAGTGCATGGTTTACTTCAGTAGCTCCAAATTCCCTTTCTGGCTCTAGACTGCATGCCAAATAGTAGCTTTTGTTATGTCTTCTGGACAAATTTAGTGTTATTGCTTTGAGCATCTGTTTTTTAATAACTTTGAGACCATATCTGCGAGTTTTAATTGTGAGCAATTTAAAAAATTGCATCTTTTAATTAGACTGAAGTATAAGATCTAGAAGGAAGGCCCTAAATTCTCTCCATATAGCAACCCCATGAGGTGGGTTCCATTACTAGTCCATTTATTAAAGCAGCTCTGAAAAACTACACTTGAGTACTTACAGAGAGGGAGATTTTTCAGCTTAGTAAATGATTTCCCTTTATCTGAAACTCAACTCCCCATCCCCAACAATTGATTCTCCACATTATAGCAGCACCAGTCTTCCTAAAACAACATTTGCTAGGTTACCCTCTTGATCAGAAACTTTCAATGTGCTTTTGACTTCGTGAAAAATAGTGCAAGCTCCTCAACAAGAGACTTGATGTCTTTGACAATGTGATACTTTTATCTGTCTCACAAATGTTTAACTACTCCCTCCTTCTCCCCAACACTTGTCCCTAACACTTCCGTCCCTGGATCATCCTTCTTAGACTCCATGCTTTACAAGTACTAAACAATTTTTCATTCCCTGAAAGTCCCATGTTCTTTGTCTCTGTTTCTCTGCATATGTAATTTCCTTTGCCTGGTCCCTCTTTACTCACTTTTATTTATGTCTCAAGATGTGCATTATTTTTTGCTGAACCCCTAAAATTAGAATAAGTGACATGTCTTTGTATCCTCATAGTATTCAATTCTAACCTCAATTCTTATTTCTTTATTGAACACTTAATAGATGCTAAGGTTAAAAGTGTGAACAATATGCCCATGATCCTTGTCTCCATGCAGATTATCCTAGTGGATTACAAACAAACAGATAAACAAATAAATGACTTCAAATTGTGATAAGTAAGAGCTGTGACAAAAACTAAAACTAGGTAATGATGTAATGATGAGTCATGGCAGTTGGGAGGATTCTTCAGTCGGGTGACCTAGGAAGGTTTCATTAGGAAAGAAATATTTGAGCTGAGCCTAAAGATAAGAAGGAGCCAGCCATCCAAGGCTCTGGAGGAAGAATATTGTAGATCAAACTATATGATGAAGTGGCAGCAGGGGACTGGATCCTATAGGGTCTTACAGATTCTGGTAATGTGTTTAGATTTCATTCTCTCATCATTGAAAAGTGTTTGAGGATCTACATTTTTAACAGCTTACTCTGTTTTAATGTGGAGAATGAACTCTAAGAGAATAAGAATGGAGATGAGAAAAACGATTAAGACAGTGTTTCAGGGATTGAAGTGAGAGATGAAGGTGGGTGGTTTGGCAGAAGAGTATAGACAGTAAGAAGTAGTCAGACTTAGGATATGTCTTCTGAAGTGGCACGTATGAATTGAACACTGAGAGTAAGGAAAAGAGTTAATCTTTGACAGATTACAGATTTTGAAAAAGTTTATCTTTATTGTTGAAAGAAGTACAGATGTCCGCCTTCCCCACTGGCCCCCTTCACCTCTCTCCCCCCCCCAGGCCTTCACTGTACTATCATCTGTGTCCATGGGTTATGCATATAAATTCTTTGGGTAATCGCTCCCCTCCCCCACCTTCCCTCTGAGATTCATCAGTCTGTTCCATGCTTCTATGTCTCTGGATCCCTTTTGTTCATCAGTTAATTTTGCTCATTAGATTCTACATATGAGTGAGATCATGTGATACTTGTCTTTCTCTAAGTGGCTTATTTCGCTTAGCATAATAGCATAATACAGACTATAGATTTTTATTGAAAGAGATGGGTGATGGTGCCATTAACTGAGATGGGTAAAGGAACAGTTTTGGGCATTTTTATTTTGGTGGGTGGGGGGAAGGGTGAAAAGAAAAAGCTTTGGATCAGATAGGTTAAACTTAAGATATTTTTTAGCCCAGCCGGGCATGGCTCAGTGGTTGAGCATCGACCTAGGATCCAGGAGATCAGGGTTCGATTCCCGGTCAGGGCACATGCCCAGGTTGTGGGCCCCATCCCTAGTCGGGGGCTTGCAGGAGGCTGCCGATCAATGACTCTCTCATCATTGATGTTTCTGTCTCTCTCTCTCCTTCTCCTTTCCTCTCTCTGAAATCAATAAAGATATTTAAAAAAAAGAAAAGAAAAGATATTTTTTAGATATCCAAGATAAGATGTCAAGGAAATTAAATATCCAAATCTAGATACCCGCAGAAAGGTCAGGGATAAAGAAAAAAACTTGTGAATCGTCATTATACAGATAATGTTCAATGTTGGGGGCTTTATGAGACAACTACACAGAGAGGATTGGTAGGATGGTGCTTTGGGCTGTCCCAGCATTTAGAGTTTGGACACAGGATGAGCCTACCAAGGAGACTAAGAGGCCAATAAGGAATGAGAAAGACAAAGAAGATTGGAATCATGGAAGTCACAGAAGAACAGAGTTTGAAAGAAATTAAAGCCATAGAAGCCTGAAAAGGAACAAATGCAGAAGTGAATGGTCATTTGTATCCAAAATAGGTTAGATTTATCACACTGTATTGTAATCATCTCTTTACTCGTGTGTATTCTCCAATAGTCTCATCTTGAGGGTGGAGACTGACATTTTTTTAGCCTCAATGTGTAGGTAGAAGCCTAACACATAGTAGGTGCTTAATAAGTATTTGCTGAATGGCCTGGCCAGGCGTGGCTCAGCGGTTGAGCATCGACCTGGGATCCAGGTGATCAGGGTTCGATTCCCGGTCAGGGCACATGCCCAGACTGCAGGCTAACTGATCAATGACTCTCTCATCATTGATGTTTCCATCTCTCTCTCTCCCTCTCCTTTCCTCTCTCTGAAATCAATAAGGATATATTAAAAAAAAAAAAAAAAAGTATTTGCTGAATGGATACCAAAGCCTAAAAAGATGACATCTGAACTCTGACAAGGCTCAGAAAATTCAGGAAATATTTGCTGTTCCTTACACTGACCTTCAGTCTAAGTTGTACTTAAATTTTTCTGTAATAGTTAACATAAAAGTGATCGGGAGCAGGCCCCAAGCAGCACATTGAATAACATTCGTTTAAAAATGATGGACAGCATGACAGAGGACACTACACAGGAGGGAGCTGGGAGGAGTAGCTGAGCTATATTTCGAGTTAAATTTATATTCATAAATAAGATGGGAATTGTAGCTCTGCTCTGATTCACCTCGTTGAAAGTGAGAAAGGAGAACTGAATATTTCCCTACCGGAAATCTGAAACTGAAGATAGCATAGATAGTAATGATCTTTTTGCTTAACTTTCAATAATGTATCATTTTATAATTTAATAACAATCCTAGGGAGAGACATTACAAGGGACACTTAAAGCATTTAGGGCTCCTTGGAGAAAGGTAGTCATAATTTTAAAATTATTGTGATAATTATTGGAGAATGAGAAAGCTTAAAGCTATATCTGATCTACACCTTGACAAGCTTAATTTCTTCTGAAATAGAGACCTAAATTCCCAAATTGGAGAAAAGAATAAGATAATGCTTTTTGGGGGGGTTGTTTTATTGTTACCATACCAGCTGTTTTTTGTTTTTTATTTTCCCCCTGAGAATGTCTTCCTATTTCTTAATATTGGAGTAACTCAGGGTTTAGTTCTGAACTTTTCCCTTTTTCTTCTCTACACCTTTTCCCAAAGTGATCTTACCTATTTCCTGTCTGTTTCAATATGCTGATGATTTCCAAATTTATTTCTGATTCAGAAATGGCCTGTGAAACACAGATGCTCAAATCCTACTACTTACCAGGCTGTAGATTCTTGAAGGTAGGAATCGATGCCTGTTTTACCCATCATGTGTCAAAAGAGCTTGACACTTGGTAAGCTTCAAGAAGCCTTTGTTGAAAAGCAATGTTAATGATGTGATGGGGCAACACTATGCTTTACTCAGTTTGCACAGTTAATTAATAAAGCTTCTGCTTTTGTCAGAGTGCCCACTCCCCAATCCTGCTACTCTTTCAATCCGTAATTCAAATGCTGCCTTGACTTGAAACAGCTTATCTACTGGCTGGAAGTGACTTACCTCCTTTCTAGGTACTCAAGAAATTTTATTTGACCTTTTAAAAAAATGGTAGTGTAATTGACATAACATAATATTAGTTTCAAGTGTACAATATGATGATTCTATATTTGTATATATTGCAAAATGATCACCACAATAAATCCAATTAACATGCATTCCTGGCTCTTTTAATAGTACTTAGTCATGGATGAATTAATGCATGAATAAGGTAATGAAATAATGTCAATGCTGAACATATTTGTGATGAGAAACCCAGTTTTTCTCCTCACTGCCCCAGTCTGGAATCTGTTCACTACATAGGATCATTTCAACCTCTGATTTTTGTTCTCTCTGAGTTAGCAGTAGGTACGGACCGGGAGGTGGTTTTTCTTTGGGAGATTTGATTACCTATGAGTAGAGAGGCATTTTATCCTGATTAGCCCAGGACAGACCCAGTCTGTGCACGTTGTCCTGATGTAATTTTTTGTAGCGCTCCTTTTCACTCTCAGAAGTGTCTGTGTTGAATGATAAAGTCTCTATTCACCCAACTTATAAGGGTATAGAAAAGTTCAGCCCTTCACAACTTTTGACGTCCTTTGTATAAAGAAAAGAAAAAAAAAGAGACTAGTAATATGCACTTGTGCACGATATAAATAATTTCCCTAGAATCTGCATTTTTGCATACGATGGAGGAAACTTGACTGTCCTTATTTCCTTTTGCATAAGGGGGTGCTGTTTATTTTCTTAAGATCAATTTTGCTTACTATAACTTGCAATGCGACATTTGGATAGGGGACATAGCTCAAAATGAAACATGCTAACATAAAATTACCCCTTGTTAAAAAAATCATCAATGGAGGCCATTGGCATTTAGATATTAGCTTAGAGACCCTCCATAGATGAGCTTCCATACACATCTCAGTTCCCTAACTGGTCTTGTTTGTCCCCACAAGGCTCCTAAAGCCTTTTTCTAATGTGAGAGTGAGTTCCTAAAAGTATACACATGTTTTGTTCAGGAGAGGGTGTTTGCAGCAAATTGTTCTTTTCTCCATTCTTCCCTCTCCCACCTCCCCCTAGGAAATTAACCACCAGGTTTCTGCCAGAAACTGCTATATTCAGGATGATATATGATGCTGTTAAAATAAAATATAAAGGTTAGAGAAAGATGAGTAATAAGTCCTAAATTGAACATAGATTTCAAGAAATTACCTCTAAAAAAGTCTAGAAATTAATAGTCCATAATATGATGGAAAACCCCAGCTGACATCAAAGAAACCTCTTGCCTTCTTTTTAAAGAATTCTTTTTAATGCATAATTCACTGAGCCCACAAAACATTCTGGGAAACTTTTGGATAGATATCAGCCTTTTAATTCAAAATTATGCACTCTGGGAAATGGCTGGCGCTGAAGGTGGCAAGCCTACTAGGTAATTTACACCAGCAATCAAATTGCAATTACAGAGGAGATTAAAACATGACTTTAAACAGCCTAACTCTACCCTCAGGGCTACTAGCTGTTTGGTAAACATAGCAAGGGAGCCGGTAATTAAAGGAAACTTATAATTAAAAATTCTGACCCTCTTCAGCTTTGTTAGGGTGACACTATGAAACCCCAAGAGAAACGGAAGAAAGCTTCTTTTCAACTAATTTTGGGAGGAGGTGGCTTTACATCTTCAAGAGGGTGTATTTCTTCTGATAGTGTCTACTCCTTCCTCTACTGGTTGTTTTTTGAAGTTTATATTACTCTTGTTTTTAAAGAATTGCTTGAAAGCTTCTCAAATCTGGAGACTAAATATAGAGGGGTGAGTACATTCCTACTGTGACAGTGACACAGCCATATAATTTGAAGTGCTAACTCTAAGGCATAGGTTTTATAAAGAGTCAGTGTCATCTCTACATGCCTTTTGATTATGCTTAGATGGCTTATAGTCTACTTTCCCCTGAGGAGCTTTAAAAAGCCATCTAGTCTGAATTTGGGGGGAAGCCCGAGGTCGAGGTAAAATGATTTAATGGGGAAGATTATCTTAGCCTTTCTCCTCACTCCTGGGTGCCAATTCCTCTAGACTCAATCTCCATGTGCATTCCTGCAGGATCTTGCCTCTCAGCAACTCATGCTCAGCTAGGGTTCTAGCTGATAAAATGTCATACTTCTTGCGAAGGTCTGAATTGCCAAGGAATTTTCAATAGAGGAATGAAGTTAACACGGTGGCAGCAATAATGCCAGAGTCCTGGCCAGTAAGACATGCCCATGTGACACATCCTACCTAACATTTGGAACTTTAATAGGGACCAGGGTGTGGCCTGTTAACAAGGTGGTATAGCCTTTTAGTACTTAACTCCTGCTTTATTAATATTTTTTATTTCAACCAAGCCAATATGTAAGTTGATCCCAAAGGAATGGTCACTCTAATGATAACAATGCTTTAAAAATGAGGTTGATTAAAAATTCAATTTGTGTTATCTGAAACCTGAAGTAAATAACTGATTAAAGATGAAGATATATAGCCCTCATTTTAAAAACATTTAACTCTGCTTCCTTGTAGGAACTTGACGCAATTCTAAAGCAGATTGAGAGATTAAGATATTCTGGATGATGCCCAAGATGTTTCATTTCTAAAGACCCATGAAGCTGGAAAAGTGTTTTCAGAAACTCTCAGAAAGATAATTAATTACTGAGTTAGGCCCTTTGAGACAGGAGCTGCTTCAAGCCTGATATGGACCTTTTATCTAGTTAATTAGCTTTATGGAGAGAATTTTGTGCATTTAGCAGATGAGTATAGATTCTATTACTTGAAACACAATACAATTTATTTTTATGTTTTACTTTTAAATTAAGGGGAAAAAGGAAAATAATCTTGGAACTCTGAAATAACTCAAGAAGTTCTGATCACAATGAGGGGCCCTGTGATTAGATTTCATTCTCTCTACTAAATAATATCTTCAAAAGAAAATAAAATTTAAGTATAATACCCTACAAATCATTTAAGATGAGGGGCTTTTTGTGTGACTCAGAAGATTAGCTTTTTATTATATAAAGCAAACTGGTTGTCTACATATAAACGAACTAGGCTCCAAAAAGCTGTTCGGAAATCCCTTTGGTCCTAAATCCAAAGCGACTGAAGGGAGTTTATGCCTATAATTCCATAATTTTCACTAAAAATCTAAGTAAAATGGGCACATTATTCTCTTTCCAAATAGATCGATTTTTCCACATCAAAAATCGGCTGGGATAGGATTACCCTTGATGTTCCCTGGAAATGCTGCAAAGAATTTTTCAGCAGCCACATTGTCCTTCACAACTTTGACGCCCACTTTGATTCTGTTTAGATTCAAATGGGTTTTGAAACCATTGAACCATCTGTGGCTTGGACCAAAAGTTTCAACAGTAACACTTTTATGAAGAGTCAATTTTGAATTCTTGATTGTAATTCTAACATCTTTTCGAGTTAACACAAAGGTTAATGGGCATCGAAGGTAAATACCAATCCTGTAGCCACACACTCCAAAGTTCACCTCTTTTCTTCGCTGCTTCTCCTTGTCTGTTGACGCACAACTGCATCAGCACAGGTAGGCTTATCCCAAACTTTGAGTCAAACTCTGTCCTTATAATCAGCTCAGTTCCCCGGTGCTTCCTCTCATACGTGCATAACAAGATTGGTCACATTTCTCAACACGTAATAAAAATGATCTCATGCCTCTCTTCTCTTACACATGTCTTCTTAGTAGCACTTTTAACATTCTCACTATTCTTTACCTTTTAAACTGGGGTAAATGATTTTCATAAAAACGCTTCAAACCAACAAACCCCAATGTTTATGGACATGGTAACCAGGTACAATTGTTCATCCTATCACTCCGTTGGGGTACAGTGGGTAGAATTTTTGTTTTGTATCATAACCTTGCTAATTTGAATAGCAATTAGTAAGTCAAAAGTCTGTAAGTAGAAAAATTTCTATTATATAATTTCTATTACATATATATAAATCATATGTTCTATATAAACAGATATTATATATCTACTATGTAAATTTTCTGTTACATAGATAGAAATAAGCTTCTGGTTTCCTCATCTAGTAAATGAGTGTAATGACTAAGGAGGGGGAAGCGGAGGGAAGGGAGCAGGCTATTGGATGAATGGCAGGGCTCCCAACCTCCTGAATTCAATCAAAGTGACTCCACTTTTATCTGTTTTAAACATTGTATTTCTTAGTAAATACTGGTTAAGAAATAATTATGTTAATTAAAAAAGCAACAGCTCAATAACTTTGACTAAGTAACCTTGAAAGTTCCTTCCCTTTTTGCCAGTGCAGGAAGGGAAAAATCATACACCTAGGATAGAGAAACAAAAATGGTTCATGGTGTGATTTAATTGCTTTTATTGGTCTTTTTAGGACTAGGCTAAAAATGGCTTAAAGTTCAAAAGTTGATTCTTTATATTACCAATATGAAAAAGATTTGAAAAGACATAAAATGGAATGCCTTTTTCCAGCCCTTGAGCAAATTTACTATTGTCCCTTATCATGAACTTTTACTCTAATGCTGGCACATGAAGCAATTGGATGGCACCTCATGTGCTATAAACAAAAATTTATGGTTGAAATAAGTTGCTGTCAGTTCCTGCTCTCCCTTTCCTACTTCTTACCTGATATTTCCCTTATGGTGAAATATTCACACGAAAATAGATGTTCTGGGCAATTTTGTTAGGAGCTCCAAACAAACAGGAAAAATGACACACTGGCCTGTATCGATTAAAGGTGCTCCCATGGGACAAGAAACAGCATTGACTCTATAAAATTTTGATGAAGTGGGAAAAATGATTCTTTGTTTTAATGGTACTGAAAGATAAAGGTACTATTCTGTGGTGATTTTATGAAAAAAGATAGGAACTAATTCTAGTGAGTGTATTTTTATGTGATTGTGAGTGTGTGTATGTGACAAATGAGTGTTTTAATTACAATTTTCTGGGGATAAAAGGAGGTTCTTTTCAGGAAAGATTTTTTAAAAATATGTTTTTATTGATTTTAAAGAGAGGAAGGGAAAGGGAAAGAGAAACATCAATCTGCTGCCTCTGGCACTCTCCTGCTGGGGATCGAGCCCACAGCCTGGGCATGTGCCCTGGCTAGGAATTGAACTCATGACCTTTTGGTGCAAGGGACTATGCTCAACCGAGCCACACTGGTCAAGGCAAGAAAGATTAAAAAAAAAATTTGATATATGACATCACTGAGTCCCAGAGAGCTTGGCTAACTTGCTCAAGGCCTCATGGCTAGTTAATGTAACAACTTGAGGCAGACCTCACATCTCCTGATTTTCTATGCAGTGTATTTCATTTACATCACAAAACGTGGTTATATGCAAGTCTCCTTCAATTAGAGTTACTTTCTATGACAAAGTCATTAAGCTAAGATTGGCTTCAGGAAAGATGACACCTCCAAACTTAGAGAGGGAATATTTTTAGTCAATACATTATGTGAGGTGGTTTCCAATGTGGAGGAACCAAGCGGGATTACCTTGTCATTCCTGGTGAAGTAGAACCAGAACATGAACCTCCTGATGACACAGTACATCGACATTGTTTTCCTTCGTTATAAGAGTGGTGACTGTGAATTTTTAACAGAATGCCATTTTTTCATTCCAATTTATACCCATGTTATTCTTGAAAACAACATCTGTGCTTGCGAGGTTCCCAAATGTTAATGGTGACCACAATCATGTAATGGATTTCAATATTTCCTTAAGAATTGAGCAGAAGCTTCCAGTATCTTGACCTTTTGCCAAGGGATGAGATTGAGTGAACCGTTACAGGCCAGAATCTATACAGTTTTCCCTAGGATAGAAAATCCAGCGTCATCCCAAACCAAGGAGCAAGAGCTCTCACCCTTGGGTAACAAGGCACTGACTCCAGTTTGGGGATTTTTAAAGTGTCTTGTATATTCAACTGATGCAAACATTCACCCAATTTTTAAAAGATTTATTCTTCAGGTTCCTCTTGAGAGGCCTTGCTTGAGCTACTCTTGTCCAGCTCTTCTCAGTCCCCAGCTGGAATGTGCATTATCTTCAACTATGTTTGATAAGCACAGTTTGTTTGCAAATGGCATGAAAATTAAATGAGATACTGTACATACACATATATTTTTATTTTTATTTGTTTTTTAAATATTTTATTGATTTTTTTTTTTTTTTAGAGAGAGAGGAAAGATGAGGGAGAGAGAGAGAAACATCAATGTGAGAGGGAAACATCAATGGGCTGCCTCCTGCACACCCCCTATGGGGAATTGAGCCTGCAACGCAGGCATGTGCCCTGACCAGTAATCGAACCGGCAACCTTTTGGTGCACAGCACAATGCTTAGCCAACTGAGCCACACCAGCCAGCGCTGTGGAAGTATATTTTTAAAATGTAAATTACCAAACAAGTGATTTTATTGCCCTGATGCTTATTTTATGGCCCTTAATGCATCCTGCCTCACCTTATGTTGCAAGATATATTCCTGCCTCTCCTAGAAGATTAGTGGTTGTTGGAGGGTAGTAATCACATCTTTTTTCTGTCCCTTTTCCAGTGTCTAACATAAGAAAGATGCTTCAATAAGTGTTGCAGAAATGGCTTAATACTTTGATCAATGAAGTCAGTAATGTTTTATGATGGTCCTATCATTAATAATAAATTATTATGGGGATAGAAATAGGCCACCTTACTATTACTATTATGCACAGGAAGTGCATGAGGCCAGAACAACTTGAGGATTGCCTGAAGTAACACAATTAGATTAGGAGCTTTGTGCGGTGGGGAAGACAGGTTTACAGAAAGAAGAATATCCTATTACCACAGCATTCAAGGCTAAGCAAACATCACTCAGGGATTTTTTTTCTTTTCCTTTTTCTTTTTGTAGCTATGATCAACAATTGTACGGTAGGAAGTCTGGATGTGAGTGTACAAATTTCCATAGAAACACATTGCTGTAAGTAAGTTTGTCCAGTCTTGAGTCTGAAGTATAAAAATTACAATTTAGTATGAAAAGTAAATTCATGTGTGCTTAGTTGGTAATGCACAATAGAGAGAATTGATTCTGGTTCTAATTGAGTACCTTGAAGGTTTTAACAAAAGGCTTACTCTTTAGAAATTAAAATGTCTTAGATTCCTCTGTATTTACGAAAGATGCATATTAGGATGTCAACATTGACAGGCCTCTTTAGTTTTTTTTATTAGCTTTTTGGATGTGTAAAACCATAATTTTAAAATGTGCCCTATTCTAAGTCTTTGATATTGTTCCTGTCACTTCTTTCTCAGAATGGCTTCTAATCTAACTCAGAGTGAAAGCCAAAATCCTTACAAGGTCCTGCAGGATCTGGACTCCACCACCTCTCTGATCTCACTTCCTCTCTCTCTTCCATGCTCACTCCATCCAGCCACACTGGCCTCTTTGCTTCCCCCGGGATACATCAAGTAGGCCCCTCACCTCAGGCTTTGTTATTCCCTTCCTGGGAATGCTCTCCCCCATATTTCTACATGGCTGCTCCTTCCTTCCTTCAGGACTCTGCTCATATGTCAAACTGTCAGTGAAGTTTCCCTGACCACCTTACATAAAATAGTAACTCACCCCGTTCAACTCCCACACACACACCTGGGACTCCCTTGTCCGCTCGCTCTGCTTCATTTTTCTCATGGCATGTACCACCACGTGGCATACTGTATATTTGCTAGCTTATTTATGGAACACAAGCTCTGCAAGGTCAAGGCCTTTGTTAGGTTTCGCTGCTTAATTCCTGATGTAGGGAAGATCAGCAACAAATATATAATGACTACATGAAATTTACATGGTTCTTCCAAGTTCACTCTAATCCCATTTCCTTCAGGAAGTCTTTCCAGTGTGAGTGGAATTTGGATTACCATCTTTTTTAACTACAAACAAATTTTAAGTTCCAGGAATACCTTAGTCATATGAAAGGTAAGAACAAAATTACCATATCTGCTAGTTCTGTTTGGCACTCAACATATATGTAGTGTTTCTAAATATTAACAGATGGATCCAGCAGTGGCTGGGAGACTTGCCCCAAGCCACAGAGCCATGCAGCCTTAGATCTAAAATAGATATGAACTCTGCCGATTCAGTCTTTTTCTCTGAGGAGCACCAATATTCTTTCAAGACTTGCCAACAACAAACATAACCAGGCTGATTTTGCCTCCAGACACATTTTTCTGCTTTATTAGACACGAATCATTATATGCCTGTGACTTAGGAAGCTGAGGGGACATATCACTGGCTAATGGTCAAAACACATGAATCTAATCTGGGGGGTTCTTTTCTCTTTGACCCTGGGCTAGTGACTTTGCCTCTCCCATCCTCCCTTTTCTCATCTGTAAAATGATGACTAATAGAGTCTACTCAACCTAGTCCACAGGGTTGTGGTAAAGATCTGATACAGTGTGTTTAAAGTGTTTTAAAAATGATAAAGTGCTAAGTGAGATGCATCTTCAGAACTATTATTAGGATTCTGAATTTTTGGCAATGTCTTCATTTTAGCTTCTTGCTGAATAAGCTCTTGTGATGGACCATCAAACATGAGGGACAAGGAAATAAATTCCTCGCCACACTGTGGCTTGAGATACAGTAAAAAGGGACAAGCCTGCACACTAATGGAACTGTATTAATTCAATCCCTGTCTAGTAGTTTGGATGACTAAATTTAACTGCAGCTGCCAGCAAAGAGGAGAGGAAGGCTGGGATATCAACCTCTTGTTTTCTTACTTCTGCTGTCAGATTCATCGATCTTGTTTCACTTCTAAAAGTGTCTGTCAGAATCCTAAATATTGCTACAACATTTCAAATAAAATTATGATATAATGTTCCAAAGAAAAAGAAAACAAAGTATACTTTCCTTTCCCCCCTCCTTTTAATACTGTTTAGCTTCTGGATTCATTCAGCAGCAAAAGACCCTTGCAAGACAAAAGGTAAGAGAATTTATAAGTGTCTGCACTGAAGAAGGAGGAATTATCACATGATAAATTTATAGGAAGAATTTAGGCAGGCAAATGATGTAAAGGACAAGTCTCTGGAAGCTGGCACTCTTGCTCTCCTTTTAGAAGCATTTTATCTACACTTTTGGTTTAAAATATTTCTGGAGATGACACAGTTTTTAATAAATAAAAATGAATTGGATATAGGTAACTGCATTATCCAAAGGCTTGTTTTTTGGTGATTAAAAATGTTAACTTTTCTCTGTTTTCTACTTTTGTTAAAGTTGAGATAATCAAGTTTAAAATTTTATTAGAGTATAAGCATTTTAGGTACAGAAAGTTGTGTGTTTTTTTAAGAAGCTGATATAGTGCTACAATGTGATTATTGGTGACTGGATAGCCTATAAACAAAACTTTGTGATAGAAAGTTCTTAAGTTCTAATTTATGAAAGTACCAAAGGTATTTTTATTTTTTTAGAAAGAAAACTTGATAGAAAGCAAATTACTACCACCACCCAACAACAATGTACACAAGAAAAACTTTCAAATACACCAAAGGAACACACTTACAAAGCTAGTATGGTCCTGGATGGAAATTCTTGAAGTTTCAGACCCAGTACTTTTTCCCTTTCTTTTATCAATTTACTTTTAATTAAGTGTGGAGGTTTGTAATTAGGATAAAAGAATGGAAGACAAGGAAGAAAAAATGTAGCCTTCAACGGTATTTAAGACAGAGTGACCTCTAGCTTGGTTATTATTATTATTTGCAATTTACTATTAATTTTTGGAAAGAACAGTATGGCATTGTGAATATTGATCTAGTGCAATTTGATGCTCCCAGAGGAAGGAGCCAAGTATAAAGTTGGAGGCCTTTGCTATGAGTCATTCTTTACTGAAGGCACTATTATGGAAATTAATGAAAGAGTTAACACATTCCTTTTTGGATAATGAGCATTTGGGGGCAATTGTTTATTACTGCAACTGCACACAGTGAGTTGAGCCAAGTGCGAATGGAACTGCACACTTTTTCTAGGTAGAAACTTACTTTTTCTCTTAGAAAACAGTTGAGGAAAATAATGTATGATTAGGAAACAGATAGCCTTGGGTTGGTTTCGGAGGCTAGTTAGGTTTGCAAATTTGAGACAGTCATTTAACTCCTTTGAGCCTCATTTTAATTCATAAGATAGAGGAACTAGTGTCTATCTACCTGACATGAATTTTGTGCGAATGAATGAATGAAAGACCACTGTCAGTCAGGTAGCAATCAATAAATGCTAGTTTCTTTTTCTTTATTGTCCTTCTTCAGATTAGAATATTATTGGTTTTAGCTGAAATTCAGGGTGAAGATGATAGGTTAGTGATCATAAATAATGTGTGATTTGGGGAAAATTTATACAGTTTTTACAAGGGGACTGAAAATGTACACTTCAGATTTAATCTAAAAATCAGATGAATACTTTACTGTTTCAATTGAATTTTAATTTCCAAAAGAACTCTGAACTTTAATATAGAAAAACAAAAACGAAACATTTGAAAAATTGTGAGCATGTCTGTTTGGAATGTTCTCTTCATCTGGAAAATACTTTTCTCCCTCCCTACTTCTAACAAAATTGGAGTCATACTCAGGGTTCATCTTTCAGGAAGTCTTTTCTGACCCTGATCACCGCTGACCTCTCCTTTGTCCATACATGCTATCTATGCTACTTGTCCCTCTCTTAAGATGCCAAAGATGAACTTCTGTAGAGTGGAAAAGTCATATTCTCTCATTGCCCTTACTAGTTGCGAGTTACTTGAGGGCAGACATAACTTATTTACTCATTTTTTTTATCTTTTGTGATACTTGACACTAATTCACACTGAAGACTAAAGATTCTCTGGGAAGTTTCATAATTATATTATTTATAATATGGCAATTATATCATGATGTGTTGTCTTCTTTATGTACAGTCACAATTGTCCACAAATTCCTTCCATATTTAAAAATTTTTTGTCTAGTAGCACTAGGTTTATAGCAGTCAGCACTAGGTTATAACTAGGTTTATAAAGCTAGGTTTATAACAGATGAAATTCCCAATTCAGTCTGCTTTACCATGAAAGACAAATTATGTAAGAAATTTACTGTAGTGAAACATGAAATCTGTAGCTTGCCAACTGACTACAAGGATAGAATATGCAACCTTGTCTCAAAAAAAAATCTAAGAAACCTGGACTAATGACTCTCAAACTAGTCTCCTAAACTTGGATTCTACACATAATGAATTCATTCTACAACTAAAATGGAAATAATGATTTTTTCTGAATTGGCTAATTAAAGTAATACATTGAATTACCTTAATTTTAAGCTTTTCTACTATAATTTTAAAACTTTTGTTAATTTAGTGCTTATCTGCTAAGACAAATGAATGAATGAACAAATAGCAGGTTATATTAATGACCAGCAGGAGGCAAACATTGATAAAGGAATCACATTATACTCATCAGGATTCTTGGTTATGGAAAATGAAACTGAGGAGGCTCCCAAACTTGCCTTCTCCCATGGACACTGAAAAAACAGCTACACAGGGAGCAATTCCCTCTGAAATAAATCCAGAAACCAGCTGAGTGACTTCTATACATCAGGTGAACAAAAAAACCCACCCACATCAAAATGGGTAGAAAAGGCTGAGTGAGACACACTCTTGCCATAAACCCCACTCTCAGCACAGCACCATAAAATCAGGAGGGAACCCCCAACTCCCAGAGGAGTAAAGGACTTACACCCAACATATAGTGTCCCAACTTGTAAGACTCCCACTTGAGAGAAGAGGCCCCCAAACACTGAGCTCTGAAAGCCAGCAGGGCTTTTAGCCACAAGACTCACAGGACTATAGTGAACAAAGAAGCAGTTATCAATGAGCTACAGCACTCACCGCAGCGATCACCCCAGAGCTGAGTGCAGAGAAAGCACACAAAAAACACCCACCACCCAGTTTTTCCCTGGAAGGGACCTAACTACATACAATAAATAAATAAAATTAGAACTGAAATCGTCGACATTACAACTGATCCCACACAAATACAAAGGATCATAATAGACTACTATGAACAATTACATGACAATAAATTGGGCAACCTAGAAGAAACATAAATTCTTAGAAACATACAACCTACCAAAACTGAATTATGACTAAAAAGAGAACCTGAGCAGACCAATTACTAGTAAGGATGTTAATTATTAAGTATTAAAGATGTTAATACTTTCAGCAATAAAGATTAGACCTACTTAAAAAATAGCATGGCACTGGCACAAACCAAAGCAGACACATAGATGAGTGAAACAGAACAGAGAGCCCAGAAATAAGTCTATGCATATGTGGTCAATTAATTTATGACGAAATGGGGGAAAGAACAGTCACCCCAACAAATGCAGTTGGGAAAGCTGGGCAGTCACATGCATGAGAATGAAACTGGACCTCTGTCATTTACCATGCATAAAGATAAAGTCAAAATGTATTAAAGATTTGAAAGTAAGACCAGATATGGTAATGGTAAAACTCCTACAAGAAAACATAGGGGTAAGCTCCTTGACAATGAGGTTTTTGGCTTCACACACACACACACACACACACACACACACACACACACACGAAACTAAAGCAAAAATAAACAAGTAGGGCTACCTCAAACTAAAATGTTTCTGTTCAGCACAGGAAACCATCAATAAAACGAAAAGGCAACCTACGAGATGGAAGAAAATAAGGGGTTAATATCAAAATATATAAAGGACTTATACGACTCAATAACAAAAAACCAAACAATCCAATTAATAAATGGGCAGAGTAACTAAAGAGATATTTTTCCAAAGAAGATATTCAAATGGCCAACAAGCACATGAAAAGGTGCTCAACATCACTAGTCACCAAGGAAATGCAAATCAAAACCACAGTGAGATACCACCTCACACCTGTGAGAATGGTTGTCATAAAAAAGATAAGAGATTACAAGTGTTGGTGAGGGTGTGGAGAAAGGGAACACTTGCACACTGTTGGTGGAAATATAAATTGGAGCAGCCGCTATGGAAAAGAGTATGGAGGTTCCTCAAAAATTAAAAATAGAACTACTATATTATCTAGCAATCCCACTTCTGGGTGTATATCCCAAAGGAAATGAAAACAGGATATTGAAGAGATATCTGCACTGCCATGTTCACTGCAGCATTATTCACAATAGCCAAAATATGGAAACAGCCTAAGTGTCTGTCAACAGATGAGTGGCTAAAAGAGATGGGATATATAACAATGGAGTATTATTCAGCAACGAGAAAGAAGGAAATCTTGCCTTTTGTGACAATATGGACAGACTTTGGGTGCATTATGCTAAATAAAATAAATCGGACAGAAAAAGACAAGTTCTTTGTGATATCACTTATATGTGGAATCTAAAAAAGCCAAACTCATAGAAAGAGAGACTAGAATGGTGGTTACCAGGGCCTGAGGGATGGAGGAAATGGGGAAACGTGGGCAAAGGGTACAAAGTTCCAGGTATAGGATGAATATGTTGTGGGGATATAACTTGCAGAATAGTAATTATAGTTAGTAACACTGTATTATATACTTGAAAGTTGCTAAGAGTAGTTCTTAAATGTTCTCACTACACAAAAAATGGTACTTCTGTGATAAGATGGAGGTGTTAGCTAAAGCTATGGTTGTTATTTTGAAATATGCAATTGTACCCAATCAATAACACATTGTACACATTAAACTTACACAATGTTATATATCAGTTATATCTCAATAAAGCTGAAAGAAAAATTTTTAAAAAGAAAAATATTAACGGCCAGTTTTAGAACATCTAATCTCACTTGGTTCAGTGGTTTAGTTTTTTTATGAATATAATTTTGTATCTGAGATATCATTTTGCAAATTAAATATGTGGTGAACTCTGGGCTAGAAAAATTGATTATAGTTTTAAGATAGGATTAAATCTTTGATTATTCTGGAATGTTATTTGGTACTGTAACTTCTGGGGACTGTGCCACCTTATTAAATTCTAATTTATCTTAGACAATGGAATAAATCTTTTCCCTATCATAGCATTGGAATGAACCAGACACAAATGGAGTGACTACATTATTACCCAGGTACAATGCTAGGGGTTTGAAGAAAAATGTGAAGGATGACTATGTAATGTTTTCTGGGGATGTCACATATAGTGACTAAAGATAGTGTGGACATTTAAAAAATGTTTAAAGTAAGAGGGAAGTGAGAATAGTGACCAGCCCCTGTGTTCTTGAGCAGTCCTCCTCAGTGCCTACCCTGGGGGTACGACATCAGTGTCCTTAATCTTCAGAAGATGTGCTCACTGCTCAGGCATTATGGGAATTTTGCTAGGTGCCTCGGAAGGTTCACTAACCCCAGCTCTGGGAAGCATCTTCCACAACCTCCTGTTTCATTAGATGACAAACTAATCTTAAAATTCTTTAGAGAAAAGTCCTCCATTTCAGTACATGATTGCCATCCTGGTCAGAAATTTCTTTTCTGAATCATTTGTCAATACTTCCTTTCTCTATTTTGGCTTTCTAGTGTCTTGTTGAGGATAAGTAGATATACAGAAGTGGAAAAACATGTGTTTCTAAAGCAACAGAGATTGGAAATCTGTGTTTCTAAAGCAACAGAGAATGCCAGGTGTCCCAAAGATCAAGGATACAGGCTAAATTTATTTTTAAACTATATGTTGGTTATAGTTTTAAAAAATAGTCAGAATATTTTGTTCAGTCTCTAGACACCTATGCAAGTGATGTTACTGTAACTATACCACAATATCCGAGAAGTCTGGAAACATCTAAGAAATAATATATTTATAGACTTGTTTCTGATAAGTCAGGTGGTAGAATTCGCTTCTTAAATACTTTATTGGAGGTGATTACTTTTTTCTGCTTCATAGACAGGGTGGATCTTCAAATGAACCAAGATAAATTGAGGGCTATGAAATAATAATAATAGTCATAACAAAAACAACCATATGATAAGAAAAATAGTAACAAGCAGCAGCAGCAGGAAGCTCGGGCCAAAGTGGAAAATTACGTTTTCTAGAGGTTCCTGTTCTCTACTGTGTGACCTTAAAATGAGAACCATTTCTCAAGCTTCCAAGACACCAAAGCATAGATGCACGGTGCATAAACAAGTAAGTAACCACATTAGTAGTGGCCTTTTGGGATTTAAATTGTATTCTTGTGACCTCAGGAAGCTGACCAGAGAGAAAAGGGAGAAAAGAAGTACAGGATATTTATCTCTCTGTTTTGGAAATGCTTTTGATCAGCAGAGCTGGAACAAGTTTCTGTGCTTTTGTGGGAAATACAAATGTTCCAGGGGAGGAAGCAAGATCAAGAGCAGTTTGCTCTTTCAGGGACTTCAAAGCCCATTCATCTAAAGATGTGGCCATTACCATTTTGGCTTCCTCACTGTGCCTTGGATGGCCCTGAACTTTTCAAGAGAGCCTTGCTGGGTAGGGGCCAGCTCGAACATATTCCTTGGAGTGCAGCGTCCCAGAAAATCTGCTCTTCCCAGCCTGTGCTCTGTGATTGCAGTCCCATGCCAGGAGTGACCCTTGCACCTGCAGGACTACCCATCTGCTGCTTCTGCCCCTCTCCCAGGTGGAGAGAGCTGTAAACATAAGATCAAGGCTGGACCATCTTTGCCTGGCTCCAGGTCTTCTCTGATCTCAGTAGTCTGTCTCTCTGCTGGTACCGAGAGATGAGAGTGCAAAACGTAAGTGAGGCAGGAAAAAAGCAACCAGCCAACTAAATGAACAAAAAAACCCTGTCAGAGCCGTGTGTTCCGTTACCCAATTCTACTGAGCTTCAGTCCAGCAGTCCCAGGAAGTTGTCCTTTTTGCTTGTAAGTCAAGCCCTGGGAGTAAGATTTATTCAGTGAGTTTAGATTTCTTCTGGGTATAAGATACACAACATTTTCCAATCCAAAACAAAAACTGAAACCAAAACAGACCTCAAGACCCTCATATTGCAGCCCTCAATAATCCTGCTCTGGTGCCCAGATGTTGGTAAAGCTCCACGAAGCGGCGACAGCATCTGTCTTGTTTACTGTTGGGTCCCCAGGTCCCAGCATAAAGTCTAAAAATATCTGTGGGATGAATAACTAAATCAGGATCCTGATGGTTTTTCTCTCACCTGTTTGGTGATCATGAGAAATTTCCTATTGTTGTCTAGTTCTCAAAGTTTCCACTGTCAAAGTTTTAGCCCAACCCTGTGAATGACTCAGAGGAATGGTGTGAATGTTATTCCCGAGGTAAGGCTTACTCAACACTGAGTGGGTCTTGGAACACCTGGGGCAGTGTGTTCAGTAGGTGGGAACCCTTTCTTTTGAATTGGATATATAGTTACCACGTCACCCTGACAGTTGAGTTGATTTTTATGTGCTTTGCTAAGTGAAGATCATAATACTGACATTCTGAATTTCCACCTCTGTCAAGTGAGGAGTAGGGGCAAGTCCATCTTCGAGGAAAGCCTTCTGTAACTATAATTTTATTCTATTCCACTTTCTGGAACTGGTCTCAGAGCAAAATGTGAGAGAAATTATACTGCACTGTGAACATACAAAATGACACTGATACTGCATTTCTTTAAATGTTTAACATTCTCCTCTGTTTCCTCTGCTTTTAACTGTCGTAAGTAGTTTAAGCTTTCCTTTCACATAATGAGCTCATGAAATTTTATTCAAAACGAGTCTGAAAAGTCAAATGACACTAAACATAATTCTCATTTAAATATTTATTTTAGCATTCTGGATGGCATGGCTCTTTCAGAAGAAAAAAATTGTACTAATAAAAAAATTCTTTGAAACTTTTTTTTTTAATACCCTAAGGTTTAGATTCTAAGGCTCAGTTTCCAAAGTATGGGTGTTTTATGAACCACCTTAGCTCCAAATAATTGAAAAAGTGGCCCAGGAGCATTAAAAGGATCATAAATAAAAAGGAGCACAAAAAGACACATATTTCAAACCTACTGATTGATTGCCTTTCATTCCTTTAACAAACTATCTGGTGTGTATCAGAAACTATGGTAGGAGTTTGGGATCAAAGTCCTCAACTTCCTTGGCTCCTTGTGTATATACAAAAGTAGCATTGGATCTGGTGACCAGGAGTTCAGCCTTGGGCTCTGCCACTAGCCACTTGGATGACCTTGAGCAAGTCACTTTCAGTTTTGGGGCTTCCTCTATCAAAGTGATAGATAAGAGATCCAGCACTAATGCAGTGTGGTTTTAAATTTATCTCTCTCAAATACAATGATAGAATATACCAAAGGACAGTATTTAGTTTAAAAAAATAGCAATCCATTCAGAAGTCATATACGTGTCTATCTTGAAATTCATTTGTGAATGAACAAAACACATAAGTTAAATTTTCACAAAAATGAATCATTATAAATGTATTTATTGTTTTTCTCATTCCTTATTCCTTCAGTGAACATTTATATAATGCCCACCATGTACCAGAAACTGTTGGGTATTTGAGATCAGAGATGAAACATGTTCTCTGCCTGTAAAAAGGCAGAGTTTAACACTCAAACTTGTATTTCCTTCTCTGTCTCCATAGAGTATCAAGTGCTATTCATAATCAACAAATATTTGCTGAGTGCCTGTAATACTTGGGCTACATCAGCGGACAAAACTGATAATGATCCTTTTTCATGGAATTTATATTCAAGTATGAAGATCAAACAATAAACATGAAAATAATAAATGATCCGGTATGAGAAAAGGTGAAAAAATGGTGTTAAAAAAAAAAAAAAAGTAGAGCAGGTCAAAGGGAAATGGGGCACCAGTGGGGGGGCTGGCACAGTACATTGCAGTTTTAAGAAAGATTGCCAGGTGGGCCTCACCGGGAAGCCAACATTTAAAGGCTTGAAGGGAATAAGGGAGTTAATTAGTCATAGGAGATACCTGGGGAAAGGCATTACAAGCAGAGAGAGCTGGCAGTGAAAAATCGGTAAGTTTGGAAACAAGAGTGGCTGAAGCAAAATGAGAAAGAGGGAGAGTAAAAGGTGACGACAGGAGAGCAGTAAGAGACAGGAGGGGGCAGATCGGGTAGGCCTTGTAGGACAAATTTTTTAATGTACATATTTAGCTAATTTAGCATCTTGGTATCCTCCCATAGTGATGCATTTTCTTGTCTAATCCTCATAGTTACCTGGTGGCTGGACTACATTCCCTCTCTTTTCTGTAGTTTAAATCTTTTGGTTTTTAATTTTAATTTATTGATTTGAGAAAAAGAGAAACATCGATTTGTTGTTCCACTTATCTAGGCATTTGTTGGTTGCTTCTTGTATGTGCCCTGACTGGAGATCACACCCGCAACCTTGGCTCATTGGGACGATGCTCTAACCAACTGAGCTACCCGGCCAGGGCCTAGATGCGTTTTTCACCTTTCTGTTCTCTTCTGAGATGGGGAATGACTGGTAATGTCGGACAAATTGAGAAAGCTAAAATACCACCCCCTGGTCTGGTCTGTGTGGCAAACCAAATTGTAGGATCAGGGTCAGTTACTGAGTAAGGCACACAAAACAACAACAACAATGAAAAAACACTTATTTTTTTTTATCCAAATAATGACCTTATTTCTTCATTTTTCTTTACCATTTAAGACTTAAACAGTCAGGGAAATGAAGGAAAGTGTTTTAGTTATAAAGCACCTTTCCAGGGCTCCCTGAAATTTAAGAGTTCCCTTTCTCCTAAGCTGTTGCTGAGGTGACATATTTGAACGTTCAGAAGGAAGGAATGAAATAGAATAACAAAGTTAATTAATACATATGGTGAATAAAGATAAGTGATTGCTCCAAGGTAGTCTGAAAGGAGGATGCTTATTTTATTCATCCTTAAAATCAAATGCATTGTAGATACAATCTGTAGACACCTGGGAGTTCACTTATATTTAGGGTAAAGATATCCTTTTTTGAGATAAATACTTATTTGCTATTATATATATGTGTGTGTGTATGTATATATATATATATTTGTTATTTCTATATGGAATACAGCTGTGGGAATATAGGGCAAAGAAAAGATTTAATCTTTACCACGTACAACAGTCATTCTAATGTTAAGAGATGATATCCATCAGATGGATAGGAAGGGATGCTGATATGACTGATTTCTGCTACTTTTGGCTCCCTGCGGGTAGAATGAAAAAAAAAAAAAGATGTACACGGATGCAGGCTGGTCATTTCTATACTTATTTTCAAGGCTGGTCTAGGAATGAGAATTCTCAAGTAAGAAACAGTGGTCATGGGATCCTCTCTCAGAATTACCAGTGATTTTTCAGACCGTTTGACTCCTGGGGGCTCATCTATAATGCCGATGTGAGAACTGCCGCTTGCTCCAGTGATAGTATGATTTGAGCAGACAAACTTTCATGTCTTGAATGAAAAACTAATTGAAACAGACTGTGCAGACTCTAATGATGCCGTAGTGCCATGGGAGATTATTAGCCATTTAGGCAAATGAAAGCATTTTACCATTGTAATATTTTTGACATCAAAACCTTTTCTGCCCACTAATATTACTTACCACTTAGAGATTTAGAATTAAGCTAAAGGCCCCAGAACCAGGACTTTGATGTTCTATTATATGTGCCTTAGTAGAGGACTCTACCCTAAAGATTCTGTGCTTCTTATATGTTAGTAATGCATAAAAATGCAATGTTATATTTAGAAATATTTAAACCATGTTTAGAAGTAGACAGAGAGGTGACAAAAGCCACTCTAAATACACTTTTATATGTTCAATACTGTATCAAAATAGCTTCCACCAGCCTTCAATTTGCTTGGATCAGGCTCCCAGAAAATGTTTCATTTCATAACATAATTTAAGAAAATCCACAACCCTGAATGCCGACACAGAAACGTTTCTGTACAGCACCAGAATAACCTCAGATGCCTAGAAATCTCCGTGGTCTGAGTATCTTCCCTCCCCTCCCCCCATCTGACTCTGGGAAAACAGTGATTTTTTTCCCCTCTCACCTACTGTGAAAGTTATAAGATTCTCTTGCCCAAATCACCCACAAGGAAGGCTTGGAAGCTCATGTTCCTTAGAGACTTGTCAGTTCTGCTAAAGAAGATTAAACGGCCTGATCACGGGCGTCACATTTTACAGCGAGCAGCAGGAAACAGAGCAAGTGCAGCACAGCGCGCGCTCCGCAGCCTCCGCGGCCAGCCCGCCGGGGGCTTCCAATCTCACCTGGGGCGCCGGCCAAGGCAGTCACGGAAAAAGAAATAAGAACATCAAAGAGCCGTCACATCGCATCTTGGGATATTTGTGGAAGGGTCTGAACCCCTTTTGTGGCTCGGAAACAATTTCGGGGGCGAGGCAGAGGCACCTGATTGCCGCCGGGTACCACCCGTTGGCGCCGCGGCCGGTGACGAAGGGCTCCCCGCTTACCTGTGAAGTTGATTTTCAGCAAGTAATCCTTGTACAGCTTCTTGCCGTCCAGGACCTTCATGGCGTCGCAGAGCTTGGTGGTGTTGGGGCAGAGCGTGCGCTGCATCTTGTGCAGGGCGTGCGCCATGGCGTACACGGCGTTCACCACGAACATGATCTTGGATTCCTGCTCGTAGTTGCTGCTGTCCAGGGCCAGGTGCTTGTCGCAGGCGCGCCGGTGGTTGCGCTTGTTCAGGAGGCTGCACTGGAACTTCTGCTCCCAGAAGTCGCGGAACCAGGGGTTGCGGTGGTTGCTGTAGGGGCTGAGGCTCTGGAAGTAGCGGTCGAACTCGCGGACGCGCCGCGAGGCCAGCTCCAGGGTGATGGCGCCGTAGGCCACGCGCTCGCTGCCCTTGACGATGCTCTCCTGCGCGCCCCAGCCGTCGCTGGCCACCCAGGTGAACGAGGCGTTGGCGCGGCTGGCGGCGGCGATCAGCTCGCGCGAGTCGTCGCCGCGCATGAACAGCACCACGACGCGCGCGTTGGGCTTCTGCAGCAGCTCGCGGATCACGCCGTCGTAGGACTTGCGGATGTTGGAGCGCCCCACCTTCTCCGCCGTGGCGATGCAGATGTTGCGCACGCGGGCTTCCTGCTCGAAGGCCTCTATGCCCGTCTCCCCGTAGTCGCCCTCGGAGGCCACCGTGGACACGTAGGTCCAGTTGAAGAAACGCAGGATCTCGGCCATGGCTTTGGCCTGGTAGAAGTCCGGGGGTACCGTCCTGGCGAAGTAATCGTAGCGCGATTTGTCGCTGAGTTTGGCGCTGGTCGACGCGTAGCTGATCTGGGGGATCTGGAAGAGCCTGAGCAGGTTTGCCACCTGGGGAGGGAGAAAGGGGAAGGACTTGCTCATAAACCGTGACTAACGCCGGACCTTTCACCCAGGCCCCTTTGCACCTCTACATGGCTACACCTTTCTTGAAGCTTTGCCGGACGCGTTTCTGCATGCTGTAGTTTGGACGTTAGGGAGCAGGTTCCCAGCAGGTAGTTTCTGATCTGGACATGGCAGAGAAATGAGAGGGGCACCCCCCTCCCCACCCCCACGACTTTATGCAGGACCCTGGACTAGGATCGATCCTGTTCAGGCGTCCGTGTCGTTGCTTGACGCGTGTGGGGTTCTCTGAGAACTCAGTCAAACAATGAGCGACAGTGAATTGGCCAGATTCGGTTTTTAGACAGTTTGGCTGTCGTGGTGTAGAGAAAGGCTGGATGTTGTCGAATTCTCACTTCCCCCTCTTCTGCTAAAAACGGCAGTTTCTGAAAGAGCTTAATTTGGGAACTGTATGCCACATGGACAGTTCAAATTAGACTTATGATCTAGGTTAAGCCCCAAAACATCACTTCTGTTTGCCACCCCAAATTTTAGGCATATACTTTTCTAAACTTCTGAAAAACTTGACCAATATTTTTTTTTTTGCTTTCATTTTCTTTTAAAAAATTTATTTCTACTTGGACTATGTGAAAGGAAAGCATACACATGTTATTCTTATAGTATTTTAGGTTTTGAAGCAAATAAGAAAGTATTGAGGACCTTACCTAGTCAAGAAAGAACCATCTACTTCAAAATGTTTGAAACTTATTCTGAAGAATTTAAATATTTTATCATTCACCTATCAATAATATTTCACTATTTTATTTATTATAGAATAAAAGAGGAAAATGAGACAAGCTTAACAAGGAGCATTTTATGCATAGAGTATTTGCATAAATATGTATTTAAAATAATCAGAAACCGCATTAAGTATTCCTATATATTCTATAGAGTACTTTGAAATTTTCCTTCTGGAAATTGTGGTTTCAGGCTTACATTTGACATGTAGGAAGCACAGCTTGAAATAGGCAGCTGTTAGCAAAGAGCACAAGTAACATGAAACAACTGACATCCGAGTCCTGATTAATCATCACTTCACCTGGCAAAGGAAACCAACAGCCAAGTTCACACACAGCAACACAGCATGTTCTTGGAGACCTGGCCTCTTGTAAAACCAGTACTACTTTCCAGAGAGCCCAGAGCTATCAAAAATGTTTTCTATATATTTTCAAATCCTGGTGCCTCTTACTTTACAAATAGAACAGCTAGAAAATCTGGTACTTAGCATGCAGTATAATGCAAATTTAAGAACCAAATCTTCCTTACATTTTGCATTTGGTAAAGACTTTTTAAAAAATGTTTTAGCAGATGAATGACATTTGGGGAATAGAAGTCAGTGGATGGGTGGGTGGATGAAGGCTATTATACCATTTATTTCTTCTTTGCTTGGGACCAGGAGACCCTGGCCCATAGTGATTCATTTGGACACAGGAACATTGCTGGTTTACTCGGCCTGATTGAGATGGCACTGAGCCAGTACCGTCCAGACTTCTGTACTGAGCACCTGGCTTCCTTTGGGTTTATGCACTCCTGTGGCAGACTGGTAATAAGAGGCCGTGCATAGGCTTGGCTTAATTATGGAGTTTCTGGTTAGCACTGGAGAGGCCATCTCATCTTGATGCTACAGTGTCTCATCTTCAAATTATATTCATCAGGACCTGACCCTTCAGGGAGGCAGAGAATGAAAGGACCTGAAAAATCCCCAGAGACATTGTCTGGCGACTAGGAACCACAGTGAAAGAACCCTAATCTGCTGAAAACTCTTCTTCCAAGGGGAATAAACAATAAGAAATGGATTAAGAAAATAGCTCTTGTCTTTTGGCTGATAGGATCCTGTGGCTTCATGTCTAGCTCTCCAGGATACCTGAAAACAATTTACTAGCAAGGCAGATGGTACAAGAGAATGAACTTGGTGTGCAATAATGGCAATATGGCAAAGATTCTCTATACTGGGAAGGGGCACAAGGAGCTGTAGCATTTTGGGGAAGGTGGTGGGTTAGCATAAAACTGCAGTTGTTGCCATCCTTTTAAAGATAGTTTATCTCTCTGTACCTTTCTCTCTTTCTGTGTGTGTGTGTGTGGGTGTGTGGGTGTGTGTGTGAGAGAGAGAGAGAGTTTAATGTGGAGACTACAACCTACTGTGGGAAAAGGAGGCATGTTCACTGAGCTGAAACATGAGAATGGAACACTGATAAGGAAGTAAGCATGATTTTAATTGTATCACCTCTATTGAATCACAGAGCAAAGTGTTGAACTGCTTTTATCATGGTGAGCTGTTCCTTTTAAAATTAGTTTCCTGGAATTATAAGAGTAAAAATGCTAAATGTAAAAAGTAATCACCACAGAAGTCAGCAGATTATAAATCTCCCTTCCTTCCCCTCCCTCACCCATCCTAACCTGATTTCCAGAGAAGAATAAAGTTTATGGTTTGGTTTATACATTTTAAAAGTGCATTTATTCTGTTGTAAAACCAATTACCAGTGTGTGTATGCTCCTTTGATAATCACAATGGCCTTTAATGAAAAATTAGAAAGTGGGGGGGCCCTAGCCGTTTTTGCTCGGTGGTTAGAGCATTGGCCTGCAGACTGAAGGGTTCTGGGTTCAATTGCGGCCAAAGTCATGTACCTCAGTTGCAGGCTCATCCTGGGCCCCAGTTAGGGTCTATGTGGGAGGCAACCAATTGATGTGTCTCTCTCACATTGATATTTTTTTTGTTTTTTTTTTCTCTCTCTCTCCCTTCCACTCTTTCTGAAAAGCAACGGGAAAATGTTCTCAGGTAAGGATAAAAAAAAAAAAAGTGGGGGAAAAATCAAGATTTAGAGCAGGTCTTTTCACTTTAACTATCTTGACTATCCTCTCTCATAACTTCCTGTCTACCTTCTCCTGTGTGACTATGAATCTGAAGTTTGAAGCACAGAAAGGACCCAGGTAGGAAGAAGAGGAGAGAGGCTCCAAAGCAATGTTGTATACACAAGGAATTGCCTAACTGCTATGAACAGGAACTTTCTTTTTAACATAAAACTTAAAACTAGAGTTAGGGGACATCCAGATACTTGTCAGCTGGATGTTTTCTGTCTCATTGGTCCAAAAACTGGGCATCTGAAATATTCCTGACTTGCTTTATTGGCCATATGGTTTCTCTGAGAAAGCATGGAGAAATAGGGGAACTCCTACACTTGGACAGCATTTTTAAAATAAGAACCATTTTAGAATGGGGAAGTAATGTGAAATTTTGGAAGAAAGTTACCCAATTAGATTATTAGTAGGAGTGGAGAAAGAAAAAACATGGTCTAGTTATATATGCTTTAGAAAAATATGCTTTAAATGTAGAGATACACTTCTTATGGATAGAAACTCTAAAAAGGCATATAGCTTAAGAGAGATAGAAAGAGTTAAAAAATAATTCAGATAATACAGGGTAGTCTCAACAAGACAGAGAAGAGAATATCTTTAAAGAACCCACTGGGTTGCAAGGGTGAATTGGGGAATTTGAGTGTTAAAAATAGTGACAAGGGATAGGTGCTGTTGGTGTGTTTGGTCCTTGGGCATCCCCATGGACAACATAAAAGATCAGCATGAACCTGTGAGAGTCAGGAATACTGAAGCACAGAATGTGAAAATGGAGCAAAGTGGTTTTCCTTGTTGCAATTGTTTATTATGTTTCAGGGAAGATGTGGCAAAAAGAGAGAACCACTGGGTGGGGAAGTTGGTGAGTTCCAGGTGAGTAAAAGAAAGACACTGCCTGTCCCTCTTGCTTCCTCACTCTCCTTAATAAGAATGTTTCCTAACCTGGAAGTAATACAACAATATGAAAAAGCTATCTCACATCAAAGTAGGAGAAGAGAGCAAAAGAAAGCTCGTAATCACAGTAATTGAGCTCTCCTCCAGTTCAGAGTTCTGAAAGAACTCACAGATTAAATTATGTAATCACTATCAGTAACCTTTGAGAAATCAATAAGTGGAGGACTTTCAGAGGGTGCAAAGGGTGGAGTAAGGAACTGTAAAACAAGAATAAATATAAATTAATAAACATTCTATATTTTGGTAACTTTCTAGATGAGAGTTACTTAGAAATGAACAAGGCAACTACCAAGAATTAGCACAGATTCACTAAAAGTCAGTCCCACTAGAATATTTTCAACATTAGTTGAACCATTTAGGGAAGAGTTGTAGCCACGGAAGACCAGGACTTCAAGGTGTTGATGACATCATTCGGACTCTTATGGAAAAGGAAAAGTGACAGAAATTAGATGACAAAGTTAAATAGACTGCAAGAGAACAGCTTGGAAGAAAGTCTATATGAGGTGATAAAGTAGGATTAAATTTATATCAATCACTTCGGAAAAAACTATAAATAAGCCACAAGATCTTTACATTTTAGAGCTGGGAGGAGCCATGAAGATAATATAAGCCTTTTGCTTTATAGGTGAGGAAATTGAAGCTCACGTGGTGAAGTGACTTTCTAAAATTTACATTTACATAGCCAATAAGTGGAAAAGCCCAGTCTCTTGATTTTTCCAAAGAACGTGTCTTCCTCTCTGACAATAAGGTGATATTGTAGAGGAAGAGATGTACATTTCTGAGTTTAAGTTAAAATTAAACAAGTGAAGAAAGGATTTAAAAAACTAGCAGAAAATGAGGGTACAGGTGCAAAGTTGAATGTTGCAGAAATCCAAGGGGGGCTAAAGTCAAAGGGGGATTATTAAGTGGTTTGCTTGCTTTAGATTCCAACTTAAATTCAACTGTTGTAGATATATTATCTCCTTTTTAAAAATTTATGTTTTCTACTGATTTTAGAGAGAGAGAAGGAAGAGGGATAGAGAGAATCATTGATGAAAGGGAAACATCGATTGGCCGCCCCATGCACGCCCCCTATTGGGAATCAAGCCCCAAACCTGGCATGTGTCCTGACTGAGAATCAAACTGGTGACCTCCTGGTTCATGGGTAGTTGATCAACCACTGAACCACACCAGCCATGTGATACAATATCTCCTTTAACCCCATTACAATCTTATCCCATTTTAGATTGAGGGACTGAGGCACAGAGCACCTAGAAATCTTGCTCAAGAGCCCATAGGTGGTAAAGACAGGGTTTGATCCCAGGCATTTTGATACTACGCTCAACTTCCCCCACTGACTAACTCAATCCATTCTGTGATCCCAGCTCCTAGCCTCGGCCATGTGAGATTCCCCTCTCTACAATGTAGTGATATATTTGAAGTGATAACATGCTTATCCTTCTTTATTTCTGAAGACATGAATGCCTTGATTTGAGGACCATTAGCAATCATTCTTTCTTATTAAATACGTACTTTTTCACGTGTCAGTCTATGCTTTGTAGTGGCTCCATTGACTTTTGTTTACTGACTGACTGTCTACAAAGGTAACGAGAGTCGTCTAAGAATTCAGGGGAAATTTTGACTGGAAGGTTGAAAGCTCCAAGCTATACATATCACAATCAGGTTTGGCTTTATGATTTATGTGAGAAGCTCAATGACCTATGGCAGAGCTTGTTATTTCCTAGGGCCCGAGAGACTGCATGCAAGTTTAGCAGAAGCCCTTTCCACATGTAACCTGTGCTAGAGTTTTATATTCAATGTTCAGATGCCTTGGGATTTATCATTTCTAGATGGTTTGAATTTATACAGGACTAGGTATTACAATGTTTTCATTATAACCTATTGTGTCACAGATGTATTAACCTTTTTTTTTTGGCTTAAGGACACTGGTCTTGGTTAGGTAACTCTTAGGTTTTTCCAGCAAATATTATGATCTAAAATTAGTAGTTTTGTCTTTTCCCCAGTTTTGTAGTTGTATGTTGGAGTTATTTAGGATGGCCTTCACCTGCAATAGTTGTGCAATACACTAATGTCACTTATATATTGTTGGTCGTCTGCCACCATTTTCCCCTCCAAATGAACTCAAGTCTATGTAGTTTCTTCAGTTTGCTGTGTTCTCAAATCTACATGCCTTTGCACATGTTGATCCTTCTGCTTAGAATGACCGCTACCACCTGTCTCCTTAGCTAACTCATTCAAGGGCCCCTTTTCTGGGAAACCTTTCTTGATATGTCACTTCAGGCTGAATTGTGTGCCCATTCTCTGAACCCTTTCACTCCATATAGTTCCCTCATGATGCTAATCAAAGTATATGGTGATTTCTAAGTTATTCTCTGATTCCTCTACTGGAACAAAAACACTTAAAGACAAGGAATGTGTTTTCTTAATCTCTGTTTCCTTAATGTCTTTCAGGGTATAGAGGTGCTACATAATGTTTGTTAAATGAATGAGTTGGTACATAGATCGATAGTTTCCTGCTCATCCATGTAACCTTTCCTAATTACAAGGATAGGTTTCTGTGGGGGGGAAAAATAGCTAACCACCAGCAAGCAATGTAAAGCTACTCTTAAACACTACTGATAAACAATTTTCTGTGCTATGTGTATTTCTTATTAATTATAGTCAATTTTCACCAAAATAAGATGACACATAAGACAAAGAATTGGCCTGGAACTTTGGAAATCTGACACCAACTTTTTCATACCATTAAAATCAACTTCTCTAAATTGTCTCTGTTTAACTATCTAGGAGTATACAAAAGGAAGTCAATATTATATTAACTGGATATGACCATCAAACCAATTCCCTTTAGGCTAGAAAACTGCCTTTTTGTTCTAAGGAAAACAAACTAAGGGCCTTATTCATGAAGCCTTAATTCTTAAATCACATAAACCTAAAGGAGTCATGTAAACTTACACCTAAGTCAAGCTTCACCAAATGAGCTGATAATAAGATCAGCTGGTAAGATAAGGCTTTTCTGGAGCAAATACATTATGTATAAGACACATTAGCAGCCAAACAGTCAGAGCTCATATCAGTTGCTCACTTATTCTTCTTCTTTGGCTATGTCTAAAACTTTGTCTTTACCATAATCAATAGCTGATTGTGGAGCGATGCTACTGTAGGCATCCAAACCATCCTTACTCGCTGTTGAGAATTTTGGGTGACAGACAAATGTATTTGGGAGTTTTACTTTTCCTTACATTTTTAAGAAGTCATAGGGACTAGAATTTCAGGTGTTACGCTTCATTTCAATGATGCTGTGATCATGGGAGCAAAAGAGTATATGAACTATGGGAAAGAGCTCCGGTAGTCTAGTATTATTTCTTCCCTGAAGAAAGGTACTATGGATTGGAAATTTCTGAGTCATCTCTAAGCATCACGGCACTGTGGTCACTCTTCCTACTCAGGACATCTGTGATGTTCCCATTTCAAACATGAGCTTTGTGCCTTCTGTGGTGACACAATGCCAATTGTTGTTGTTTTTCCAACAGAAGACAAAAAGAAGCATGAAAGTTTAAAGTCCAGTAGAAATAATTTTCCCACTGTAGTGATTGTCTAGCATGAGGATTCTTTTCAGAACTTTCATTGCCATAGACTTCTGAGGCTGTGCTAATGCTTACGGGGAGTCACTGTTTTTTGTGTGGATCTATGCTTACCTACAAAAATTCCAGATGGTAAAGAGACATCAATTGCTTACTTTCCAAAAGTGCTTTCCACAAAGCTAACCTACATACAATTGAAAAATAACCCATTGCTGTTCTGCTGTCCTGGGAATCAGGAAACTCAGTGATCCCCTCCATGGGTTTGCCTTTACATTCTGTGCTGTTCCCATATCTCTCTGGGGCTGATTTCTAAGAATAAGCTTCACCCTTCAGTTGTTTTATCACATATGCAATGCTGAATGTTTTGTTTCATTTCTTTTAATTAAATGCTTATATATAATCCTGGAAGAGAACCACTGAGTGCTGCACTTTGAGTCATTTGCTACCTGATAACCCAGGGTATTGCATAAAGCAAGTTCTAAAAGTTGTGATGGAAAAAGTCCACACTGAACCCCCCCTCCCCCATTCAGATCGATTGAGTTGCACTATTAGCTACACAACATCCCAGATTGGCTTGGATTTAAATGGGAACTGGAGGTGGTATATAGTTGAGAAACTGCCTGAAGAATTCAAGCTGTTCACATCACATGAGTTATCTGCCTATAAAGGATGCCAATCTTATTGTTATTGTGAAAAAGATTAGTCATTTTTTTGGACCACACTACCTGCAGCATATCTGGGAATGTTTGCATGAAAGGAATTTACTGGAGCCCGTGCCTGAAGACCAGAGATTAATCTCGATTTAGGAAATCATACAATGGCATGTAGTAAATGCCAATTTGCTCAGTATTATCTGCAAAAGTCACTGATTCTTACATGCCATGGGACCCCGAATACTCCAGTGAAAGGTTCATGTTGCCATTTCCATTGAACAGCATGACTCAGTCTGGATGATTTTGCCTGGACATTCCATACAGTGGACTCCTTAATCATGGCAGAAACTTTCAAGAATGGCTTGAAGAGATTTCTACCCCAATCTCTCCTGAAATCATTTCAGTTAACACCTGTGGTTTGGAGCCCAGATAGTTTTGTGTGTTTTTTTTAAATTTGTGACTAAGGGCTTTATGCATAGCAAGGTTACCCATTTTGTCATTCTCATGGATCATTGCTGAGGCTGAAATGATATGCAGACCACATAGGAATCCTTGAGTCATATTTTTTCAGGAGACTACATTATAAGATATGTCAGCTTTTTCATTTGACAAGTGTCTGTCTTGTTCCCTTACTAGCAAGGCACTATCTGAGGAATAACTTTGTTTCCACCCAGACTTAGCAGGTATTTTCAAAAGGAACAAGGAGGCATTTTGCCCACTAAACCAGTCTGCATCTGCTTTTTCATTCTTTTTTACTCCATGAATTAATTTTCAAGAGAAACCATGGAACTGAATTGGTCTGGATTCCAGTTCCTAACAACGGGACCAGAGTGCATGCATGTTTGCCAGCAACACCTGCAAAAGCATGACTCCCAGGGTGACCTGACACCAACAGACTGTGTAGAACCATGTCCTTTAGTGCCCTGGATGTTGATTTCTGACAGTGTCTCTTGAGGATTTAACAGAGCCACGAGTTGAACTAATCCATATTTTTCTGTGGCTTTTGAAGTCACTTGTATCACAATAACATGACAAATAAAGCCTTATCAACAAAAAAGAGCATTCCTGTTCTTGTTGGCTGTTAACCAAAGGCCAAAAGCTCTTGGGTATGCCTGAGGGAAGCTGAGGGCTATAGGCTAATTTAAAAAAAAGATTATTATTTACTTCTGAGGTTTTGTGGCAATAATTAGAGTAGAGGGTTATATATACCATATTATTTGTAGCAAATAGAACTGTGTTATTTCTGGTTTTCCTGTTAACTGTTCATTAGTTCAACAGAGTTGTCCTACACAAAAGCAAATATTATAGTGGTTGAGTGCACAGGATTGAAATCCAACAGGCCAACACTGAAATCCCAGCTCCTTCTCTCACTGCCTGTATGAACTTAGGGAAGTTATTTTAATTTCTTAAGCTTCGGTTTCTTCATCTGTAAAAAGGGAATACTAGTAGTCTCTGGCTTATGAAATTATAAATAAGGATTAAATGATAACACATGTGAGGCACTTAACTCACTGGCCAGCACATAGTAATATTCAAAAATTGATAAAGTGGTAGAGATGATTAATGTTTAATCCGGCTGTCATTCATTCAGCAAACATGGATCGACACCAATTATACAAGCCACTATTCTAAAGTTGAGATTTTACTTAGATGAATAATGTGCCCCACTATCTTCCAGAAAGTAATAGTCTGGTAGGAGACAAAGAAACATAATGAGGATAAGATTTTGAGATATATGTATACATTCTTCTACAAAAACGCAAGTGAAAGAGCAACTAATTACACTCAGGCAAGTCATGGCGGGCTCCCATGTAGAGGTAACATCTAGGCTTGATCTTGAAGACTAAGTGAAAGTTTGCCAGGCAGAGAAAGGGGAAAGAAAGCTTTTAGGCAGAAGGAAGAATGCAAAGACAGAGATGGGAAAAAGCACATTTGCTTTTGTAGTATCAGATAGTTTAGTATTATCTGAGTACCTAGTGCCTTGTAGGGACTAGTAGAGTAAGGATGAATAGAGGAGCTGTGACTAGACTGCTAAGTATTTTATGTTATGCTAAAGATTTTGAATTTTATTCTTTAAGAGGTAAAATGACATTAAAAATTTTAATTAAGGCAATGACATGACCAAAGTTATGTTTTAAAAAGACTCCAGTGGATGACATCCAACTTGAAAAGAAAGGGTTAGGGAAGGGTAATCAGATGGACAAAATACTCACTCTGACTTAGGCTGTGAGTCCTTGAAGGTCAGGGGTCATGTAATCTGAATAACAGTGAATACATTAATAATAGAAAGGTCAAGATTGGAGGTTTAAAGAAAAATTTGAGTCCACTTAAAACCATTTATTTGATTGATAGTAATTACTCAGTACTTAATTTGTTCTCCTGTTTGTGTCACTACAGTTACCTTGAATCCTTGAAAAAAATCAAGTCATAAATAATATTGGTTGGTGGAGACTGTAGAAAAGCTAAAAGGCTTTTAAATTTCTAGAAGTAGCTCAGAAAAGATAACACAAAGACTTTCTTTAATGTAGAAATAAAAACTGAGCCTGTTAATTAGGCATTGTTAACAGTTGAAATTCACTGGACTGCCCCAATCTACAATTTCTGTTGCATTTCTTTAAATCTTGTATAAATGATGTTACTTAAAGCTATGATGTAAACCTAGGTAATATGTGCTCAATGCATATATGTAGCTTTTATTTTGATGAAAAGTTACTTTTTATATAAAAACTCTAAACAAATTGCAGATTATGTGTTCAATCACATCTGTTTTCCATATTGGAAGAACTTAATTGCCTGATTTACATTCTATGAGGCCACATTGTGAACCTAATGGCAGCTACCCAAATTGGAAGCCCTGTGCCTGGGGGGAACCAACCAGTCCCTGGGATGCATGCCTGCACTTTTAACCCTACTAAGTGATGGCAAATGTCTCAAGATGGTTTGCCATTCAGACCACTTGGCAAAGAAATCTAGTCTATATTTAGAATATAATTTTTGAAGGTGTTGCTTTTATTGTATTCTCCCCTCTGGCAAGAATCAGGACTTTGTCACTAGTAACAGAGGGATTTTCATAATTTACCAGATGGTGATGTCAAAAAAGTGCTACCACAATTTAGTGTTCAAAGTCCCACTGATATACCACCTGGAGTATCAACGTTCACTTAGAGTTTAGCTGCAGGTGTTTTTGGAACACTATTTATTTTTTATTTTTTTGTAATCCTCACCCGAGGATATTTTTTTCCATTGATTTTTAGAGAGGATGGAAGGGAGGGAGGAAGAGAAGGTGAGAGAGAAAGAGAGAGAGAGAGAAACATGGATGTGAGAGAGACACATCGATTGGCTGCCTCCTGCACATACCCCAACCAGGGCCAGGGTTCGAACCTACAACCCAGGTACTTGCCCTTGACCAGGAATCGAACCTGTGATCCTTCAGTGCTTGGACCGACACTCTAACCACTGAACAACACCGGCCAGGGCTAGAACACTATTCTTAAATTTCCCAAGTCAAATAATTGGGAAACTGTTCTGTAAATTTTCAACTGCAGTTTTCATAGACCAGTAAAAGCACTTCTACTACACTAAATCAATGGACTTTGTTATTAACTGCTAAGCATTGGCTCTTTCCATATTGAAATACTGAGCCTTGTACATATTGATCCATTAAAAAGGCATATATTTAATGGTAATTTGGAAAGAGAACTTTGTGTTGTTAAAGCAAAATCATATCTTAGGTTTAACTAAAAGTGTCGGGAGTCCTATTTCAATTAGCTTGCTGATTTAATCTACAATCATAGTCCAAGACACTTGTTGATATTTCAGGAACGTCCGAATACCTTGCTTTTCATCCCATGACCTGCGATCGTAGACAGGTGGCCCCAATAGAAGCTGATTCTCAGCCCAGGGTCATACTATTGTCCTGTGGACAGTGGTCCTAATGGTAACATCTTGTTTTTCACAAGACTAGTTTCCCAATAACAGAAGGGGAATCAATAAATGACAAAGGGGAATCAATCCCATGACAGAAGCGGAATCAATAAATTGACAAAGGGAAGCAAAAAATAGTGCGCCTTAGATAAATACCTCTGGTGAAAAATTTCTATAATGAAAAGTCAATAAATGCATTTTTAAATTGCTGTTGCTATTGCCTCTGCCCCTGTGATGAAGTCCCTGATAAGCATTGCCCTTTTTGGAGGAGGGGAAGCAGGTGCCATGGAGGGAGGTTTCAAACTGATCAGCTTTGTGAGAACGCCTTAGAAGGAAAAGTCTGGGAAGGAAACAAATGAAAAGATTCTGTCATAACTTTGGAGTCAGGTTTTTCTGCAGCTTAGATTATGTGTGGAGGTGATCAGGATAGCAGTGTGGGAAGCAAGCTCTCGGGATTTTAATGCTGATTTCACTACTTGGTACTTAACCTGATGAGCCTCAGTCCCTCTTTGAAGTGTTCCACTTGGACAGGAGATGTTAAAAGTTTTTTTAAAAAAAAGCTAACAGATAATATTTAGTAAAATCTAAAATGTTGAATGCTCATTAAAGAATACTATTTTTAATGCTTTTCATGTATTTTCTCACTTAATTTCCACAATAACCCAGTAAGGGAGGTACTACTAATATTTTCATCTTAGACATGAGAAGAATGAAGGGTTAAATATATCCTAGTAAGATCACTGAGCTGAAATTTTTTAAGACAGTCATGCTAAAAATGAAGAGTTGTAATGTATCTGTGCTATGATTGTTATATTTGCAATATTAAACTCAGTAAATGCAACTATCATTTTTACATTTCTAGTGACAGAGACACTAAAGATAGATTAGTAAGTGGATTTCTAATGCTGCCACTCTGCTTTCCTTAAGGACAGGATGATGCCTCCTTCCCGTCTGTGTTCATTACAAGCCCAGGATCTGGCACCCTCGGCACTCTGCCTGTTCTTTACATGGAGAGACTGCACAGAGCTCCATTAGAGGGTGGATGGAGCTCTGACCTTATCTGCAACGGTCCTGGGCGCCCAGTTGTATTGAGTCTTGGGTGGTCTTCTCTGAATCGTCAGTCTAAGGGCAAATGGAGTGGAAGCCTTAGAGGTGCTCTCAAATCGAGGCATCTTTTGTGGCATACGTGTAGGCAGTGGCGGTGGGGAAGAGCAGGGGACTTTTGTCCCACATGCCGGGGTGCTTTGCTACATCACCTGTCTTTTGAATCAAACTGAGCTTACCACTGTAGAAAATGGTGGTTTTATTTGTGAGCATCCAGGATGATCTAGAATAGGCAGATCATGGTTGTGATCTCCAATCCAAGATTTGTTTAGGGATTCTCAGCCTTCTGGACATGTTTTAGGTTATCATGTGTTAATTCAGTTCATTCAAAAAGCCTTTACTCTCAATGTGGAAAAGCATTATTTTAGGTGCCCTCAATACAAAGACAAAAAGATATCGTTCCTAAACTAAAGTAGCTTTTAGTTTGGTGGGAAAATAGATATGCAAGTGAACAATTACATTTAATAAGATAGTAATGGAGGTATGTGTTTATGTAGTGGGAGCTTGGGAAAGATTTCTCATAAGGGATAGGATTTGAGCTGTGAACTAAAGGAGAGAAGGATTTGGCAAGGCCTACAAACAGCTAAAGAACATCGCATTCCAGGTTGAAGGAACATTATGTTCTTTCTTTTATGAAAAAATATGTAGATACTATCCAGTAGACTATGAGAAAGTAACTTTCCAGTAAGACTTCCAAGGCAGGCTTTCTGTTTGTACAGATCTGAACCTCTTTTTCCTGTTCAACTCCATTCCTTTCTGTTCATTCTGTTTTTATCTCTGGTCTAGTACTTATGTTATCAATTGATAATCAGGTCCTATACTTGTACCTGTTTTATGTATGGATGTGATATATTTTCTAATTTGCTTATTCATGTCTCAGGGGCTCATAAAATGTCTGCTATTTAAAACTTACATTTGACATTCTCTCTGCCTCATGTTACCCGGACTCTACACAATAGTGTTCTTGCTGTACCTAAAATATACATGCTTAATAAATACTTATTTTATGATGAAAATGATTTTATGAGTGTCCTGGTTGTAATAAGGAAATAATTGAGAAGCTTGATTCACCAAGTTCACAAAAATACTACTATAATCAAGTGAAATGACAATTGACTAGAATTCTTCAAAGTGATCCTGATGGAAAAGTGCCTATTATTAATTTGCTTCATGCTTAAGATACTTCCTTTGCAATCACTTGTATCTTAATAGTAGAGTATTTTGCTTGAGCAACAAATAATTTTAAAATTAACAAATGCCCTTAAGTACCATATACAGATGATCCCCAAACTTACAATGGCTTGACTTATAATTTTTTGACTGTATAAGGGTGAAACAGTGATACACATTCAGTAGAAACTATACCTTAAATTTTGATCTTTTCCAGGGCTATCCATATGCAGTACTATGCTCTCTCATGATGTTGGACAGTGGGAGTGAGATGATGTTGCCCAACTGTAGGCTAATGTGTTCTGATCGTGTTTAAGGTAGGCTATGGTGTTTGGTAGGTTGGGTGTATTGAATGCATTTTCAACTTAATGATAGTTTATAAAGATGTAACCCCATTGTAAGTCAAGGATCATCAGTAGTTCAAATACTAATATGTTGCTTCAATTTCCTCAGTAATAGGCCTACTTTGTTTAACTCTAGTGACAGAGGAATTACTTCCTACACCCCCCTTCTTTCCAGACTATTCTATTTCATTTCTAATAACTCTTCTTATGTAGGTCCTAACTGTGCCTTGCTCTCAGCTTGCCAGTGGAAAAGGGGATAATTTTGTAATTTGGCAATGTATGGAAATATTTTTGGATGTCACAACTTGAGGTGTTGATGACATCCAGTGTAGTGAAAAGAGGTCAGTGATGCTGCTAAACATCCTACAATGCACAGGGCAGGTCCACACAACAAAGATTTATCTATCCCAGTAGTGCCAAGGTTGGGAAACTGCTCTATATTCAATTTATTTATCCACAAAAATATTAATTTTTCCATTCAGCAATCTAATACTTGGACACAGCTAACTATATTGAAGGCTTTGTACCTCCAAGTACTTCAACTATTTTTCTGATTTGCCAGTAATAAGACCAGTAATTCATGTATGACTCTTCCCAACAGCATTTGAATTTAAAGGAGGAATGAATAATTGAGGGAGGGCAATGACTAATGTAAATTGACTAGTGGTGGTCTACTTTCACACTGTGAAATTAGATAAAGGAGGAATAATAGAGAGGGGTCTTTATGTGTTGTTTTCTTCTATCTGGAAAAAAATCTGATACTGCAAGGGATTAGTTTAAGGACTTATTCTTCTCAGAGACATGATGGGAGCATTGCATGGCATGTCCAAATCTATGTCATGATAAACGGTGTTATAATGATCTTCTCCCAGGGCTAGAGATTTCCTGGAGTATTAATATTACTAAAAATTCAGTAAAAGTGTCTGATTATACCACAGATGGGAAGAGGTAGTAAGATCCTTTCAGGGCTCTCTTCTGCCCTTTCTGTGAACTCAGCTTTGAAATGCCATCTAACCCAAATCCCCATTTGTTGCTGAGGTCACTTTAACACTAAGGGGCACAGTTATAACTAGGTCAATTTATACCTGTCATGTTCCAGCTAAAATTTGCTCCAGCTAGGCAAGAAAGATTGACAATGATACACCCTCTGAAAAGAGTGAGGAACATTTTTATAACATTTCAAAGGACATTTTAGACTGGACATCTTAGGAGCTCTAACTACAGTCTATTTGAAAAAGTACAAACATAAACACTGCTGCAAAATAAGTATATCACATAGACAACTGCTCAGCTAAAGGCAACCAGCCTGACTCTCTTCTTGAATAAATACCATTTTCCCTGAACTGGGTGGACTGCAGGCTTATAGAGAAGAGAACAGTCTTAAAAATGCTTTGAAAAGAAACTTATTTACTGGGGGGGAGGGGGATAGACACTATGTATATTTGCTAATAAAGAAGGATTTTGATGGTAGCTTTCATTGATTACCAATTTGAGAAATCAATACTGTTGCTTTATAAAAGGGACCACCACAGAGTAGTAAGTCTTACTTAATAAGAGCATTAGGAAAATAATTATCCAGGTCTTCATCAGTGGTCATACAGCTTAACCCAGCAAAGCATTAAGAATTTCTCCTTTCATGTAATTTTGTTATCTGCAAACAAGGCCTATTGTGTGAACTCACACAGAGGGGCATATCTCCTCTACTGACTTCCAAGAGAAATCTCCTTTAGTGGGAAGATAATGAAAGGAGAGGAAGCTGGAGAGAACTCACCTCCTGAAGAAAATCTGCCCAAATGCGGTTGTGACCCAACCACAAAAGGGAAGATACACAAATGTTATCGTTTTCTGTATTTCTCTATCTCTCAACAGGCAGTTTTGGGACTGAAAATTCTGTGGACCTGGTTTGGGACTGGATGCTACAATTAGATGATAGTAATTTTTAAAATTGTGTGGTGGATCTCTACTAGCGTTTCACCCTCTCTTTTTCCCCTGCTCAGTTCAAATAAAGACACTTTCCAGTAAATATTCAGGAAGTTAAAAGTAGTTAAAAATGTATGGTAGTTTTGACTGATGTGCATGGATCTTTGAGACTACGAGCTACACACTGTCACTATAGTTACCAGACATATGATCAGAACCAGGCTAGGAGAAGGGGACAAGTGTGAGAGGTACCCCAAAAAATCCTTTCTGCTAGAATCTTTTCCTCATTAGTGTACAAGAGTGCCTTTAATTCACCATTAGAAATGTGTTGTTTTGGATTGCCACTGACTATTTTTTTTAGAATCCTTATTAAAAGGCAGATATATTTCCAACTGATAACATACTTGAATTATTGGCTATATAAAAGTTCCCTAAGACCTCTCATTCATGGTGCCTAGCTGAAAGCAAGGCTTTGTGGGAAAGTGTTCCTTGGAAGACAGCCGGAGGTCACTGTATGGACAAATTGCTTCACCTCCCAGCCTACCTTGGCTGGGACCAGTGTATGGCCTAATCAAGACTGAGCAGTCAGGACACCTGGGGGCCATGGAGGAGGGGGTGAAACCCTTTGCTTCCCTCCCTCTTCAGCACACCTTCCTACTCCTGTCAAGATCTCTGTCCTCATGCACATGGATACTTGCCACAACTCTCTGATCAACCTCCTTACATCCAACATCTCATTGACACTGTGGCCCTATTAGCCTTTCTCCAGTGCAACTTTCATTCTATCAGTCATCCTCAAAACTTTTCTGAATGTCATTTCCTATCTTTGAGCCACATGAACATATTCTGAATTATAGTCACTGTTATTTCATAGTAGCATTGTACCCACAGCCAGATTTTAAGTTACTTGATGTGAAGGCTATGCACTCTACTACTTTAGTGGTCTCTCTAATCCCTGCAACAGTGAGACCTTTATACAGGCTGACTTGCTGATGAAGTACTTGGAGGAGCAGCAAGGACTTCATGGGACTGCTGGGCCACTGGGAGGGCAGGCCACAGAACTGGTTTTAGATGTGGCTCTTCCATTGACTTTTCCTAAAATTCTAATGCCATTAATTGAATCTGTTGGTTTTTGGTGAGGCATTTCCCACAAATTCTCTTAATTTAGCCTTCAACAACTTTTTAAGATAGAAGCTATTTTCCATATTTTATAGGTAAGCTAGTACATGTTGGGGTTAGAATTCAAACCCGAGTCCTTCTGATGCCAAAGTCTACATTATTTTCAGTGGAGCATAATAGTTTTTGTTTCTTTATTTATATTGTGGAGACAAAAATCACATTAGCATTAGTGACTTTATGGTGATATGAACCACATAAATGGAATAATACACCAGGTCCTTTGATGATTAAGAAGTGACTTCTTCCCTTATGAACAGTACAGGATTTTAATAGCCTTGTTTTTCTCTAAAACAATCTGCTTCTTTTGAGGAATATATAGGTAATAGAGTAAAATTAGATTAAAAATATCTATTTGCCTGGCATAATTTATTAATTACTTTGGATAAATAGATATTTACACATCTGCTATAGAGTGCTATTTACTTCACTGGAAGAAACTAAGGTTAGAAAGACATGTACATAACCCTTTACTAGTGGTAATATTGGGTATAGTATAAATATTTATAAAATGATTGGCACGTGTCTGGTGAAATTTCTATGGAAGTATGACAGATGTATATTTTTAATTCTCTCTTCTCAAATAGCAAATTCCACCTCTCTGGATCCAAGTGTAGAAATTGTGGCAAAATTACCATGATATGCTTTGGAATGTGCAATATTTTCTATCTGTCTAATGAAGTCAAAGGGTGTTTATGAAAAATTAATTATCTTAATTACTCATAATATGAGGATGTGCTCTGAAGAAGGAAAGAAATTTTAAATAGCTCATTTAGAACAGCATGAAACTGTATATAGAATTTTAAATGCCATGAATCTGGGATATAGAAATAAGCCAATTTAAGTGGTTTGTGACATATGAAGACAGCATGAGTATAGTATGGCTTTCTCTAGTGCTTGGGGTTTTGATTATAGTAATTTGGTAAGAAACAAAGTATATGACTCCTAGAATTATGACCTTTCACTACTGGGACCAGAAAAATAATATTAAACTTCAAGTAACAGATAGAAATCATATGGGGTGGCTGAAAGAGGCCCGAAGTACAAAGGATCTACCTGAGTCCTAGTTCTGGTGCTGCCTACCATGGGGAGTTTTACGAAGTCAGTCCTGGGGCTTGGGGAAAGGATCAAGTTGAATTCTGCGGCCCTGTAAGTGAGCATTGCAAGAGTTTGAATAACATGTTCCTTCTTTCCCTAACAAAATTATGAGAGCCAGTTACCAGCTTTTTATCTAATTTAAGTTGAGAGCTGAATTGTTCCTCTTTTTTTTTTTTGTAGTAATTTTCTGGCTTCTGCATAAATTTTCAGGTTTATACCATGAGAAATTGTTTATAATTTATCTCTGAACAAAACGATGCTTTGGCATAAATTAGTGTGAAAAAATAGGGCTCGGTGATATTGAACCTTCTTGTGGTTGATTTGATCAATGACTTCAGTTCATTACTCCACCATACACGCACAGCCTTGTGATGTAACTGTGCTGTACTTGTCCTCTGGGCAGGACTTATTTCCGTACTCCTTGACCCTGGGCTGAGACCTGTGAGTTGCTTTGATAATGGGATGTTAGCAGATGTGATGCAAAAAGTAGCTTGTTAAGTTTGTGTGCACTTGACCTCTGCCATCATTCTGAGAAGGATATGCCTGGTCTAGCCCACTGAGTCCAGTTAGAAGATAAGGGACAACCTGGAGCAGAGTCACTGCTAGCTGAACTCAGCCTTGATCAGCATATTTCTGTTGATCTTTAGACTTCTAAGCTATAATAATAAATAATTTTAGTTTTAAGTCACTGAATTTTGGGATAGGTTGTTATGCTGCAGTAGCTAACTGATATATTTCTAAATAAATTTCAATGCTGGAGACTGTTCTGCCTGCAAACTTATATTATTGAATACCCATAGATATGAACAATTATACTGTCAATATCATCAATTGATCACGATATTAGGATAGCTTTTTTTTGTTTGTTTCCCAGTGACATAAAATGAAAGAGACACAGGATTTTAGCAGTAGCCCTGGGCAGTCTTACCTGTATGGAAACACTGCTGTAAGAGCCACCAATGACCCCTGCAATGAGCAGTGGGCTATTTTCTTGAATGGCAGGGGATCCATCAGGACACATATGCTCAGCTTCATCCACTTTAGTCAAAGATGCCCTGACAAATTCCAGTGATTGCTCTAATGCATAGGTATCCCTTGAGCACGTATCCAAAATGTGAACACCCAACTTCACTCCTGGTAGCAAGTAATTGTCTTTGTTGATTTCATCAATAGCAAACAACATGGCTTCCAGGCGTTGAATCCCTCGGTCTTCATTGATTCGCCCACATTCTTCAGTTCCAGTGCCTTTTTCATTAATAGGAAATAGGCCCCCTAAAACAAGGTCGCCTTCTATTTTAATCTCCCTCCTTATAAAGTTATGGTCCCCTAAAGAGAGTAAAAATCCCTTTGAAAACAAAGCTAAGGTAAGAACTTGGAGTCTTGTCAACATCTTCATGAATCCCGTTTCTGTACCTCTCGGAGATATCAGTGGATGGAGCCAATATTGCCCGCTAGACTTCCTCTCTCATTTCCAAACCGGATCTTTGGCCTTTCCTTCATATAAAGGAAGAACAGACTAGCAGAGCCTGTCACCAAATTCCTAGAGAGATAAAAATTATATGAACAAGAATGGTAAAGAAGGCAACAGTGATTACATTGATGGTCCCCATTCAAACCTTTGAGGGGATAATGCCTCAGAGCACCATTTACTAACCACACACTGCACCAGACACTCTCCCACAGCATCCTCAAGCAGTCCTTACCACCCACTGTGATGTCGATCTTAGTGGTCCCAGCTCCCAGAAATGAACACTAAGGACTAAAGAGGTAAAATATTATAACAAAGTATACTTAGAATGGAGATAGTGCTCAGACTGGTTTTCCTAATGCCAGCTTTGGTACTCTCTCTCCTGAGTTATTTACTTAGCTATTGGAGGCTAACAACTTGGCATGAGTCTTATCCCCTCTCCTTCAGCTACATTTATAACCAGCCCCCTTTTACTCATCCTTCCCTTTCCATTTGGAAGCAAAACAAAACACTGTTGTAACTGTCACCATTTCTGAATTCCTACCATCACACCCCTGTCCTCCCTTTATAGGTGACTTCTTCTAAAGAATTATCTGCAACATTGTCCCCACTTCCTCTTATCCTAGATGCTCGCAACTCACTGTAATCAAGATTCTTTCTTCACTGCTCTAACAAATGGCTTTGGGAAAAGCTACTACTGATCTACTAGTTTCTAAATTCCATATACCCATTGTAGTCCTCATGTCACTTGACTTTAATTGAAATCTTGACTATTTTCTACCTGTTGCAAACTTCTGGGTTTCTGTTCTCATGCTTCATTTCTGATGCCAACTCAAATCCCATTGTTGATCACCCCCACCCCGGCCCCGTTCCTGAGCTACTTCCTCCAGGGTTCATAGTTTCAACCACCACTTGAATGACTCCTAGGTTAACTGCCTGCTAAACAGCTCTACCCACACACCCCTCTGACACGTCCAGGCCTATAAGTCATAACTCTCGCTTATCTCTGTGAATGGGTCTTGTCTGTATCCAGGCTCTCAAGCCAGAAACCTGCATGCTAGAGCTCTTCTCATTTCACCCTCTCCTATTTTCTTTCAATTAGCCACTAAGTTCTGCAGAGTCTACCTGCTTAACTCCTCTCAGAGCCACCTAGCCTTTTCTATCCCCACTCTGCCAGGCTCTTATTATCTCTAACAAGACCAAAGCAGTAGATTCCCAGAGAGCTGCTACCAACTTCCAAAGCACCTTTTTGTAATTTACCAAAAGACAACCTTCCTCAATTACAAAACTTTAAAATTTATTATTGTTTAACCTGTACAATATAGATGATGGGGATAGTGTGACTGCTGGAAGCTGCCTCCTCCAGCCAGAGTTAGGCAATTCCTGACAGGCCCTCACGTTTCGAAGAGTGCAGAGAGCACTAGTGCTGGGATTTGCACAGTAGATTGTAGCTTAAGACAGTTCCATAAATTGAGCTCCTTTATACAACATAGGTTAGAAAACATGCACCTTTTAGGAATCAGGCAAAGTCTTGCTGTGAGGATCATGTTTTTGACAGTAGGCTAAGGTCTTCCCAGGGATCTTTCCAAAACGCTGGTATGGAGCAGCCCCACTGCATGCACAGAAACCAATGGATCTACTGTTGTACTGCTTGTCACTCAGCTTTCTAGCACAAGAGCAAACTCTGGGCAGCACACTCACTCTGCTTGCCCACCCTTCTTCCTCCTAGGTGAGGTAAGCTCATATAACACTCAGAGTTAGGTGAGAGAAGTGATGACAGGGATTTCTGGAGCATTCTCCCGATGGGGTATAGTTGTTTGACCCTGTAGCAGTCTGCTCCCCTGCTTTAGTGCATCATTGTGGATTGGTGGCGTGTCATGAAGGAGGGACCTCTCCTGGCTGTTCCTCTACTCAACCAGGATGCCTGAAAGTCATACCATCTGTGTGTTCTCAGATAAGTTAGCAAATGTGAACACTTTGAATGGTGTCCCATTGAAGGAAATGCTCTAATGCATAATCTTAATTGCTGCTCAGAGAGGCCCATCTCCTATCAATCTATATCTACTTCCCTTTGCCTCTAGGTTGGAGAATGGACTTCTTCACACGCCATGATCTTGTTCCTGACTATCTCTCAAGTCTCACTGTTCACTGTGAGCATGAGCTTTGTCTCACTTCTGCCTTCAAACCTATGCTTCAGCCATATTGAACTATGTTCACTTTAGTGGACATCAGGATGTTGATGACCTCTTGCTTTTGCTCATATTGTTCCCTTGGCTGGAAATGCTGTTCTATATCCATTTAACTGGTAAACACCCACTTATTTAAGACTCAATAGTCACTACCAGGAAAGGCCAAGAATTCTTTCCTATCTCCCTTCCCCATGTTTACTTCCTGCTTTATATTCCTGCTGTAGCTAGTTCAAGAAATATTTGCTATTGCTATTACTATTATAATTCATATTTATTTCCTTTTCTGCTCATTGGGAATAAATGAAATGGCACAGCATTTAGGATTTTTAAAGTCTGAAGAAAGAAACAAAACTCAACAAAAAAAACAAGTCAGGGATAAGTTCAGTGTTCAACATTTTTGACATTTCCTCCTTCTCATGTTAGCAGTGCCCTTTAAAACCCAGATTCCCACATGCTTTCTGTTGCTTTTGCACGGAGCAAGCCATGGGTTGTTTTCTTGACACACACAAGTCCTCTGGGTTTTGTTTTGTTTATTTATTTAGGTGTGAACCTCGGCAATGAAGGCAGCAGTCTTGGAATGCTTAGTGTCAACCCAGAGCCTCTCTGGGAGATCTGGTCCAGGGCACCAGAAAGGGTAATAATAATAATGTTTTAAAAAGTTGATACTGTCGTAGAATTTTTTAAAATTTCATATCAATTTCTGGCCTCTCTTTGATCTTTATGTGCAATTCCCTTTGAAGCAAAATTGCCATGGAAGGCAAAAGACACTGCAATCATTATCGCTAATACTAAAGAAGCAGATATTGCTCTATAAAATAATTGTTTTATGTGCCTAATAAAAGAGAATAGTTAATTAAAAGAAGGTCTTACCATTATGAAAAAAATGCAGGTATCTCTTGAACATGAAGTTTGACTACTCAAAGGGTAAAGATAACCTCGTAGCTTATGGAAAGCTTAATTCTCTCTGGGGAAAATGCTCTTAGTCAAAGATGACTTCAAATGAAATATAAAATTACACTAAAGCAACAGTATCTATCAGTCCGCCTGCTTCCCAGGTAGGGACCGCATGTTTTATTCATCTTTGTGTGTTCAAGGCCTGGCATAGTGTCTGCAACCAGGAAGGTATTCAACAAATGTTTCTTGAAGACACAACAATTATGTTTGCAAATGACTCTTTGTTATTTTATTTGTGGCATAGAAAATGGGGATTCAAGCAGAGAAGTGAATTGTTTTATTTCATTAGCTACCTAATCATCCCTAGTTCTCTTACCCTGTTATGCTCTTTGATAAAACTGCCAACAGGTAGAACTACAGGAATTACTTTGTATATCTGCAGGAGAAAATGCTGCCTTTGTATTAGGAACTTGCGGCTCTGATGGGTCCCTAATAAACCAAGAGGGATGCATTCCCAAGATGACCTATATTTACTTCTTAAGTTTTTGATTAGGAGAATACTAAATTAGGCACATGCATATTATCCTATTTCAAAGCTTTGGAGAGGCATTCATTCATCAAATATTTATTGAATACCTACTATGTGTGTGCTAGGCCATGAGCTAGATACCCAACTGTAAACAATGAATATTATCTCTGCTGTCAACATTCTAAAGGCTTAGATATTTTTTATGTAGACAGTGATGGAAAAGTACTGCTCTCTTTTTCTACCACCTTTATCATTTGTGAAAATCTTAAAAATAAATACATCATAGATTTCCTTTAACATGGCAGTTGTTATGAAGGGCTGACTCAAAAAACAATCCATTACAAATTACATGTATTATATACATTTAGAAATTAGATGCAAGGATCTTAAAAACAAGTTGACTGACAAAAATATTATGTAAAATACTTTTCCTTAAGTCCTCTGACAGGGCATCTTTAAGTGACATTTAATGTAGTCTTAGAGAATTACAAATTACAAATCAATTAGAGTAATGTTTAAATATACTGCCTTAATATTTTCTTATTTACTTTTTCCTTAAAGCAGAATTTATAATGATTAAGATCGTAAGGCCAAGCATAATTTTAAAACATTTAGCATTGTTTAAAATGAAGCCCTAAGAAACTAGAAGAATGAGGAAATTAAAATTTAACATTCAAAAACAGACAAACATGCTTAATTCAATGCAACTGTTTATCTCCTTGTAACAGCTTATCGGATTGTGGGAAAGGGCACCAACTACTTCTTTTCAGGTTTTTTTTAATGATAAATCAGCCAGCAGCACATTCCCCAGATAAATAGGATCCCTACTGCAGCCACATTCACATGCAGCCAGAGAATTGCAGCTCTGCAGTCAAAGTTCTTCATTCTGGCATGATGAGTGATGTGTCAACTATAAACAAGCATGTGTAGCCCTCTCCGCAGGCTACCTGCTCACCAATGTTTTATTAAAACATGTATTATAAAGTCTCAGAAGTTTTCTGCAAATATAACCCCTGGGATATATGGGCAGGAAGCATTTCTATACTCTGCATATGCTAATATGTATTTTCCTTTGTCTCTTGACTTTGCACAGGGACTTATTGTGGAAAATAAAATCCAGTTTGACTCAATGAATAAGCAGTTTATCCAGGGAAGATATAATGCCAGAAACCCTGCTTGCTCTTGCCTACAAATAAACCCTTAAGTTGTGGAAGGGCTTCTGAGCCTGCACTAAAAGCCTGCACACCCAACTGATCTGAAGAAAAGTTAGGGTAGGTGCAACATAGGCAGTTTGACTATAAATTTGATTATACATTTTTCAGCTGCCAGAATTACAGGCAACAAAAGACATGGCCTTGTTCTTAGATTGCCATTTTCAATGGAGTAAACAGAGGCAGTGGCTACGCTGGCATTATTAATAGCAGGACATATCATTGCACAGTTCTAACTCCTTTACTCTTGCTAGGGAACAAAGGTAATTGTTTTCCAGAAGCCTTGAATAAATTATTATGAGTAGCTGACTATTTAAAACCCAGTAACTTTTTATCAGATCTAGCTTAAACTGTCTACTCCTTTGTAGTCTTACATTACTCCATTTGCGGAATTCCCATGTAGTTTGTTTTATGTTTATCAGGATGATTGCATTTTGTTTTATATTTATTTGCCTAGTTTTTTAAAGTTGAAACTTAAAAAACTGGTTTTCTTCCCCATTAGATTGTAAGCTAATGGATATCAAAGACAATGCCTTGAACACCGTTGTGTTTTCCACAGTGCCTCACATAAAGTTATCAAATGTTGGTCAAATGATAAATTCCAAGTAGTATGACAGTTTTTTAGAGACTGGTCAGGGGATTGAAAAAATTATTTATAAATTTCATTCAAAGAATGAAGAAGGTTGCTGAAAAGAGCCCTTAAAAAAGTTATTGTAGGTCAAGATTCAACTTCGGCACTAGAGAAATTCAGCCCAAATACCTCTGATCTTTTCTTTGACTTTGAATTGATGATTTTTAAGAAAAAATATAAAGTAAAACTGGAAAAGTTGTGAGCACTTGGAGGAATAGAAACATTAAGACACACGTTATTAATCTGATAGATATTAGGAGGAATGGAAAGCAACACACCAAATAATTCTTTGAAAGCATGAATGACAAAGCACAAGAGTGGAGGCCAAGCCTCTGTGTTAAGATCTGAAGTCAGGGAGGAAAGTTTTGCACTCTCTCAACTTTTTCTAATTTGAAATCCTACAATGTACATAAGCTCCCCACCACTACCACCCAAAATAGTTCCAGTTATGAGAATGAATTGATCAGGCCTTTTCTTATGAACCTGTTTTACTCATAGAGTAGGTGAAAGAAACCCCAGAACCTGGTGACTACATTAAAAAGGGGGCACATTGCCTAGCCGGGTGTGGCTCAGCGGTTGAGCGTTGACCTAGGATCCAGGCGAATGGGGTTCGATTCCTGGTCAGGGCACATGCCTGGGTTTTGGGCTAGCCAATCAATGACTCTCTCATCATTGATGTTTCTATCATCTCTCTCTTTCTCTCTCCTTTCCTCTCTTTGAAATCAATAAAGATATATTTAAAAAAAATAAATAAATAAATAAAAAGGGGGCACTGCTAATTTGCATGATGAAGCCAGAAAGGGGTGGTGATGAAGCCCAAAGGAAAAATGCTCACTTCACTACTTTGCCTTGGATACCACCCCCTCCAAAGTCATAGCTCTTATTTCCTTTATCTTTGGAATTTAGCAGAAAGTGTCTTTATGTGGTAGGCAAACAGACTCACAATTGTGCTAAACTTTGGGCCTTAGGGTAATTGCTAGTAATTTACTTTTAATCAGTAATGTTAAGTTGATCACTTCCCTTGAAAGTAAATCGTTGTTTTTCGAAATGCCAGCGTGCACAGGATTTTCCTGTGTGTGTGTGTGTGTGTGTGTGTTGCCTCCTCAGCTGTTTTTGCATCCTGAGCTTCCCAACCTCATTGCAAAGCCTTGGAGTGGAGCCTCCCCAGCGGCCTGCAGCCCGCCTCTGCCCCTTTGCCCTTAGAAGCTGCCGAGTCCGGTAGAACTTACAGGTTCGTGGGCAGGAGCAGAGAGCTCAGGCCCCGGGTTTGCCAAAAGCTCTCTCTCTAGCTCCGAACACAATGGTAATGGGAAGAAATGGAATACTGTTCACAAGAGAGCATTTTTACCTGTTGGCAATATGATCCATTAAGTGGCTATTATTAATAATGTCCTCTGTATACACAGTCCTTTCTCCTGAATAATGTCAAACTGTTTTGTGCAATGAATTAACTCTTACTACTTCCTGATGAGAATTGCATTGTATGTTGCTGAAGAGAGAGAGAGAGAGAGAAAGAGAGAGAGAGAGAGGGAGAGAAACTCAAATTGTTCAAAGTTGTAGTGAGAAGTAAATTTAGAATTGGAATTTAAGGAGGCTTTTATCATTATTGACCAATAAATTCTTACGAAACAGAACATATACATGTTTCCACAAAAGCATCACCCCCATCTCTCCAGTTTTCCTCAGCATGTAAATGGTAAAATGTTTGAACAGCACCATCCTTGCCTAGAGCTCAATGAAGTCTTTAGATTATCTATAGCCAGTTTCTGCTTCTGACCATGTCAAAGTAACTGATATTGTACTTGCCTTCCTCCTGAAAATAGCTATACAACTGGACAAAACATAAAAAGCAAACTATGATCCTCGAGAGAAAGAAACACATGAGGGAAGCCCCAGGATGAACCTCTGAATTCCCCAACATTGTGCATGGAGGCACTTTTCTGCCGGGAGGCAATGGCAGTCTAGTTGACTTCAACAGGCAGAGATCAGAGTTGGGTTGTGAAGTGGTTGCAATTTGTGGGGCAGAGAGCTGCATGGACATGATGAGCATAAGCGTTAGCCTGTATTTTCCTTTGTACTTTGACTGATTAGCATCCATTTCTAAGTGCACGTCCAAATGTGGGCAGCTCCTAACGTATGGCTATAATTTGAGGCTTAGATTTTCAAAGAGCAGGACCAACATGTCTCTTGTATAGCTTGAACCTTTAAACTGGTTCTGAGCTTATCTATGTTTTAAAAAAGACCAAGAGTAACACAAAACCCTCCCATAACACAGCCTCAAGGTGTGCTTTCCTTTCTTTGTGTTACACCCAAGTTATCAGCATGAAATTATGGCACTGGCTGTTACACAAAGACCCATTTCCCCAGGCAATAAAGGGAGAGGAGCAAACACAAAAGAGTGCATACTGTATGCCCCTGCTTCTGTAAAAGCCAAAACCAAGCAAACACAACCTATGGTGTTGGAAGTCAGCGCTGGCTTCACTCCTAGGGATGTGGGAAGTTAGACTGGAAGGAGCATGCCAGTGCTTCTTGAGTGCTGATGACGGTCTGCCTGTTTATTGATCTGGATTCTTGTTTCATGGGGGGAAATTTCAGTTTGTGAAAATTCATCAGGCTGCATAATTATGTATTTTACACGTCAATGAAAATTTAAAATGAAAAAGCCAGGCTAAGGTGAAACAGGATGACTAGCAGGTGGCTGTGTCTTTTTAAAGAATGGTTTTCTGTGACAAATTGGCCCCAGGGGTATTGACATAAATTTACAACTGTGGGCTTTTTGAGGACGGTAATCCTGATGAGAGGACTGAAATCAGGAGCCTTACCTCACTGGGAATGAGTGTTGGCCATGCAGGGGCCTTCTTCTCATTATAATGGGAAGCCAGCTACCTTGCTTGCCTTCCTGGGTCCAAGCAGAAACCAGGAGTCTGAGTGTCAATGACAAATATACCAGGTCTGACAATCAGTACCTGAGACCTAACAGCTCCGGCTGGATGGGAATAGAAATGTGACAAGCGAGCTCTAGCCGGAGTTGCTGAACCTCAGGCTCATTCTGAAAAGGCAGCTGCTGCTTTCACAGTTTGCGTTCTGAAAAGTGAATGGAATCAATCTTTGGCTTTATTATGTTCCAGCATTCAAGAAATTCTGTTCAATAAGTTTTAAAAAAACCCCACTATAGTACCTATTACGTGCCAGGGCCTCTGGCAGTTTGCAAGGATATAAAGATGAGTGGGGCAGCATCCCTTGCTAAATACAGTAAAAAAAGGGTTTCTTGGGACTATGTTAATCATCAAAATTTATTCTGGCAGAGCACTCCAGTGCGACAAACCTAATGAAGACCAAAGGCTCCTCTCTCGTTGTCGTTGTCGTAATTGTTTGCTTCTACCACACAGCTGGGGATAGATCACCATTTTGGGGTAGGACAGGCAAACTGTCAGGCAAGAGTTCCAAGGGCTACAGATGCCACTGCTCTTTCCAGAACAAATTCATCCAGTTGATTAGCTGGTTAACTCATGGGCCCAAGATCAAAATGTTGGTAGGTAGCAGTCCTGAGAATATATCCCAGGCATCTGCTTTGATTATATTCCTTATGCTCCACATTTCTGGTTACAATGGGCTCTCATATTTAAAAAGCTCACAAATCATTGTACAGAAAGTTGATTTCAATTATCCTTCCTATCCCACTCTTTTAGGTACACATCTTTCTCTATACTCAAGCTTGCGTCAAATCCTGGTTGTTGTTTCCGTCATATTTGGCTTTCTTCTCTGTTACTACTGTTGGATAACATCAGTGTTCCATTAATCTTTGTTTCTGACCCTCAGCCTTTTTCTGTTTGGACTTCACACACCTTTCTTCTCTCCACTCAGTCTATTCAAGATACAGCTCTAAACTTGTATTCTTCACCTGTGATCACTTGAACAGATTCAACTATCTCTTGTCACTCTAAATTTAGTCTTAACATCACCAGTTTCAATCACTCTACCCATTTACTTCTTTTCTCTGCTCTTTTATAGCCATTTCTTTAGCTCCTAGGAAACATGAAGATAACATCTTATGCTTTCTCTCATATTTCTCTTTCTAAGTCTGAACAAATTCATCCGGTTGATTAACTGGTGGGACTAATAAAGTCTACCTAATTTGGTCTGTCCAAGGTATATTATTCTAGAGAAAACTTGTGTTACATATTTGGTCATAGTCTATATTGCAAAAGCATGCCATTGGTGATAAAGTAAACTGTGGTACCCATACCTGACAAGCTTCGAAAAAATAGTTATCATAGCTAAAACTTGTGAGTCCAGCAGATCTGTGTAGATTAATATGATCTTTCCTTGGGATAGATAATGTGTTGCTAGGCACCACATACCAGGTATGCAAAAAGGACTAGTTGACTAAATAAATGTTTTTTCCTTTGTTTTACACTTTGCAGTAAATCCTAGTTTTCTTTTTTCACTAGATCCTTCATTCCTGAATGAAAAAATAATGAACATGCAAGTTGGTTTACGTGAACTCACTCCTCCCAAGATTTCTATTGTAAATTGATGAGTAAAACTGGTTTAGCACTACTTGCTCAGGACTCCTCAGTTACTGAGTAGTACAGCAGATCTGTCTGATTCCCAATTCTTTGGCCTTTCTTTTATTTCTCCCTGCCTTTGGGAGTTGTGTCTGAACACCCCAGAGGACTCTGAAAGGCAGATAAGCAGAGCATGACATGTAGGTCACCTTCAGTGCCTTGTGTTTCTGATGCTTGATTTTCCTTGAATATATTTGTGTTACCTTCACTTAAATCCCTGCAGTATTAAATCCCTGCAGAACAAGTCTATACATGTTCCTGTTTAGTTTCAGGAGACCCTTCCTCTAGGCCATGGCATTTGGAAATGATTCTAACGAGGGAGGGGACCTTTGGATACACCCGGCATCCATTAGCCTTCTCATCAGGGCTATCTTTGGAGCCAACTCCATCCACTGTCCAGATGGTTCCTTAACTGTGGTTTAGCACAAGACATTTACACCTTGCTGTTTAGCATACATATAGAGTAATAACCTTGGGGAATTTCAAAACCCTGAACTGCAATTCCTGTGAAATTGTAGGCAAAATTACCCCAGTGGTGTGGATACAGAATTAGCCAAGCATCCCCCTCTATAGCTTACCAGTGACCCATTTCACAATGGGAGAGCTGCCACTTTATAGGGTCTGTGGTGGGACACGCAGATGTTACCCAAAGGATGGCATTTCACACAACACCAAGAGGAAAACTGAATAACTGTGGGAAAGTAGATTTTGTTGGAAAACATTATTTCTTCATTAGGTAGAAAACGTATAGGGGTAGTAAGAATTAGGAAATTAGCTCTGATTCTTTTGCTGAGAAATATCACCTTATATTTTAGTTAAAACTGCACAGAAAATGAGCATATGGATTTCCTTAAATATGACTGATGTTGCATGGACTTTACATGAACTTCTTTGCTAAAACGTTAGCATCTGAGTGTGTTAAATGATGTATGTGTGTTGATTGAACCAAATACTTAAACATTTGCCCTCTAGTACTCTTCTGGAATGTGTTATTTGAATTGTGGTGGCTTGACAGATGAGATGCCAAGAATAGTGACAGTATCTGCCACATGGGTGTGCCAAAAGGAGAAGATAAGGGTTTGAGGGAGGGGTAGGAGGTTGAATTGATTTTATGACAACCAGTGAACAATAGAACAGGAACCTAATTCTATGAAAATTTTCACAGTGTACCTCTTGATGTACTAGTTCCACTTCCCCTTTCTCCAAACAGCCACTATCCTCTGCATTGCAATTAAATGTGTTCTTGTTTTTAAACTGTGAATTTTTGCAGATTATAAAATGTTTTAGTAGGAAAGCCTTGGACACCATCCAGTCTGACCCTTGATGCTCTCAATTCATATGAAGAAGCAAGAGTCCTGTGGGGTAAAGTGGTCCCCATAGTGGGATCTTGCTTTAAAAAGTAGTTAAGGGCTCTTGTCTTAGATGAGATCTTGTCTGCATGTGGTACATATTTGGGAACATCTGTGGCTGTAACACACTGTGCTTGGTTCTTCAAATACATGTTTTTCTTCTGTTACTTTCCCCCAAATAATTTGGAATTCCTACTGACATTTTCCTTTCATTAGACAACCTTGTCCCTTCCCAAGGGGACAATCAGGTAAAGAGAGTCAGGGATACTTGCGTGGGTGAGCCAAGGCAGAAAAAGGTATTCTATTGTTTAACCACAGGGATTGATGGCAGCCAGCTGTAGGGAACATAAAGTGTGTGTTGGCCACATGCTGCTGCTCTGAGAACAATGGTGAAGAAGTGAAAGATTAAAACAAAAGCAAAAAGCAAAATAATAAGATATCCACAAGCCGTCTCCTGCTAGGTGAAGGAAAAAAAGAAAGAGCATTTCCCTGAGGAAGGCAACTACTTCAGTCTACTGAGCTTTTGAAAGAGGAAAAGTTAACCACAGGGAGACAGGAAAAACGACAGTGGACCAAATACAAATGTTAAGAGTTTCCTCGCACAAACGTTCGCTCCGGGCTGTGCTGTTTAGTGGGGTGTGAAATCACAATTAACAGAGCAAGGGTTTTGTAAGTGAGCTGAGGCTGCTTCAAATTACATCCTGCTATTAGCTGCTTTTAGAACAGCCACATTGAACAACTCCTTGTTTACTGGACTGTGATATGGTCTTGAAGAAATCATTAATAAACACAGTTGATTATAGTTACACTTACTGTGTTGGTATTTTAGATCTTAACCACTTAGGATGTTTCCCAGTGTGGGGTGCAGAAGCAGGAAATAGGTAGAGTTGATGACAACCAGAGGACTGCCGGTACCAATGAATTCCAACAGAGTCCTCCTGAGGTTTTCATTTATCTATTTGTGTACTCCTGTTGAGATTATACCCGGACTCCTTTCAGTGTGGTTTAGGATAAAACTCCTCGATACCTAATGGTGTAGACCAATGAGTGGGAGCTCAGAAAACACACCTAACTTATAAGGAGAAAGGAGACTTTGATGTATGTAGAAGATTAAAGATATTAAATATCACAATTGCCCATGTAAAAGCCTTTTTATGAAATAAAATGAACTCAGAAAATGTGGCCTAAAATATAAAAAATAAATCCATGTCAATTTTCTTCTCTTAAAATGATGGCTTTGAAATCCTTTTGGCTCTAAGATATTAGGTGATCCATTGTCATTTTTATTTTGATACATATTAGTGAGGGTTTAGAAGCTGTATTGGAGAGCACATTTTATGGATAAAACATTGTTTTGTTGAGTGTACGGAAACTTAGTTAAGCTGATGTTGGCAGCTAACTTTTCGCCCCTTGGCTCAAGGGTACATACCCTGCCTAAATTTTTCTCAGGATAATTGGATGTGTAATGGAATCATGGACACTTACATGTGGAAGTGAACTTATAAACTGTCTCTTCCAATTCTGAGGGCTCGGAGCAGTGAACGACTTTGTCTGCATTATTAAATCATTTGAAACCAGAGCCAGACTAGAACTAAGTTTATGACTCAAGTTCTCTTTGAGTGTGTTGTCTGCACTGAAAGGTGTCAATGGTCTTTGCTATACTCCATCCGCAAATCAGTACAGAGTTGACATTAAAATCTGAAGCCGGGATAAGGCACATGGCTCCTTTCAATTGTTGTCAGGCCAATGTTGCGTGCTGTTTGCCAGCACTGTTATTCAAAGAAGCTGATTCCAAATGTTCTGCTTTTCCTAAGAATCACTAAAAGTATCACTGGATCTCTGTCCAGTATTCTTTTTGAGTAAAGTGATGTAAGCTCTTTGAAATCAGCTTTCCTGATTTTGGCATTAGCAAATGCATCAAGCTAGGAATTCATCTTGGCTTAGAAGGTGAAATAAAGGTGATGTAGGCCATGGCTGGATTCTGATGGGGTATATTGCCTTAAACAGTGTCTGCGCTTTAGTTTTCTAATCCGTAGAACAAAGGGGTTGAGTTGAATGATCCCTAAGGTACTCTCTAACTTGCACATATTTTTCCATTCTAAGTTCAGTGTTGACAATTATTTCCGGAATTCCAGGAATTTATGTAACTTAGTAATACTCTCTCTCCTCTCAAATCTCACATAGATTTCTATTGAAGTCTTTCAAAAACTATATCTTTTTTATACATGGCTGACCCTCTACTAGTCATATATTTCGTTTGGTTTTTCAGGGGTCGGGATACATTAAATCTGTCCTGCCATTCCTTCTCATTTCTCTACCTCCACTCCCCCCAAGAATGGAACACAAATGAATTAGTTGCAAAATAAAGATTAGAGAGCCAGATGAGGAAGGCATTAGAAAAATATGCTAGGAACTCAACACTTTTGAAAGATATTTAATGTTTGCTACTTACTCATAAGCAACTTTTTATTTTTGGCAACATTGGAAGAAAAGGAAGTGAGAGAAAAAAGAGAAAAGGGTCTGCTTTGTTTGAAGTGTGGAACTAGGCCTATGCACACGCTTCTGGTTTGGCCTCTCCACCATGCGTTCAGCTAAGCTAACCTCAGTCAGCGCACTCATGCATCAGGGGCTCAACACGCAGAGGTGACAGGACAGACATAGCCTTTGTCTTCTAGGAACTCACTTCAGCAGGTAGCTACTTATCACCAACTTTACGCAAAAGAAGTTCTTGTGCTTTTGTAAAACTATAGCGTTCTTTCAGAAGCTCTGAAAGTGTGGCCCTTTCTTTTAAAAATTCCTCCTAGCCATGAATGTAAAACTGTAATATAGATACACGTCTTACTATAATATTGGTATAGAATGTTTTTTCCAAAGTTTTCTCACTCCAAAGGTCCAATTTCTTAGTCTTCTAAGTTCTTGGTAGGGAGCTATGAAGGAAGAAGGCATTCATGCCATGTTGAAATAGTGAGGCCCGGTGACTTCTCCAAGGTCATAGAGTGAGGTGGCAGTAAGCTCTGGATCCAAGGTGTGTGCAGATGTCTGGGAAAGATTTCTGGTTAAACTATTTCCACCTTCCTGACGGTTTAGTCAGATTTCCTGGTGTCCAAATTTCTAGGTTTGGAGGGTGGTGCTCTAAACCTAAGTCTGCCTTCTCTAAGGTGGGTCAGTATTGAAATGACAGAGGCCTTTCTCTCTCTCTCCTTGGGCCAATGCCCCACTGAACCCCAGCAGCGTGCTTCGAATAATTAGATAAAGCATACCTCTCACTGCCCTCAGGGGCTTTGGGGATACCTGCCAAGTCAAATACAGTTTATCTCAGTCAAGCATTGCCTGTCCCTCTGCTATGGCCAAATGCCCAGACATTTTGCTATTGTTGAACAAAGCCAATTGGAGAAGAAAATGACCCAAATGCCAGCAAATGGGAGAGTTATGAGATCTAAGGGAAATTTCCGTAAGGTAATATGCAAATGAAAAAACCTGCTTTTTCTTCTCCTCATAAATCAGCCTTATCACATTGGCCATGAAATGCCAAGACAGCCAGTGAACTCAGATTTGCTCCCAGCAGTTGGCTACAAGTCGAAGGGCCTGGGCATGAGGAATAAAGCAGGGCCCATTTCTACTTTTTTTGGTCAAGCTTCCATGTGCTTCCAAGAGTGCTTTCCTTGTATCTCTATCTCTACCCTTGTTCCGATCCCCACATTGGACTTCCTTTAATTTCCTTGGAGCATACTCAGAATGTTGACACACATAGTAGACATTTGACTCGTACCTCTGCAATGGCAGTGTTTATCCACACCCTCATGTTGCAGATGTGGCAATAGGAGGTTGGAATCTTCTCTGATGCCTTAGTGGAACCTATTGGAAACCCATGGCAAGTGGTTGTTGGGGAATCTTTGTGACTCTTGCTCTGAGCCTTAGGCTCCTGTAGGCAATATTTGCTTTTGATGGGGAGCTCTTCACAGTCTCCATTGTAGAGCAGAATCAATAACATAGCCTTCTGCAATTTTTTCAGGGCCCCAGAGTATCTGGGAGAAACACCAATATTACATTAGAATGCCACAGAGAACAAGAGTTTTTGGCACTGCACATCTGTTACTGCGCTCCTTAAAGAAAAGCTTTAGCATTCTCTAACATGGTGCTTGGGTCAGCCTCAGCCACAAGCATCCTCCTAGTGGGGGGAAGGTGAGTTGTGCTGCTGGTGAAGCATAAAGGGCAGTGCCCATAATGGGGCTTGGAGGGGTTTTGTAGTGGGTTTGCAGGGGGATGAGCTAGATTGGGGCACTAATATTGTCAAGTTGCTTTAAGATCTTAAAGAACTCTCTGTGTCTCAGTTTCCTCATCTGTAAAATAATGCTAATGACACTTCCCTTGCAATGTTGTTTGTGAACATAAATGAGATATGCTCATAGATGTGCTGTGTAAATTGTAAAACCTTACAGAGGAATATCTTGTTATCATTGTCTTATCATTCTTGAGGAATTACATATAAAAGTGGTTTGAGTCAGATGTGACATTAATTAGTGCATTAGTATATAAATGATAGATCTGAAGGAGGTGCTCCCTTCTAACCCATAGAGATTCTGGTCCCCTGCCTCTTACTAGGCCTGCAAGACTATTGCTAGATTTATTCCTTATACCCAAGAGTCCCTAATTGTAATATGTATTCCACTGGCAAGAGTATATCATAAACTTTTTTTCAATCAACAGAGGACATATTAGATGTCCAGGGTGAACAGTTGCTATAAAAGTTCTAAAAACAAACATTGTCAACCTTCTAATTTGCCTTTGTCACAGGGCTGAAGTGAAGGAAGGGTTTGCAGACTGACTCTCAGAATAAGAACAATATGTGCAGCTTCAAGGGGAAAGAAACATGAGATGTGAACATTATTTTTGATAGAAAAAGAAGACTAAAGGACCATAAAATCTCTACAAATTCTCTTCACTTGATTATAGTTTTCTTTTGGTTCTTCAGAGAATATACTTCCCTGAGTCACCTAGGCGTGTCTCTGTATATGGCTAGGGAGAGGATGCGTCACAGGTGGCAGTATCATGGGATTTAACTCCCACCTTGCCAGTGTCTCTCAGAAAGTTCTTGTACCTGCCCCAAAGCAGATAATTTTATTTGAATCTTTCTGTGGCTTTCATTTTTCATTACCTAGCATTAAAACATATGCGAGTAGAGAGGGGCTACTACATTATTTTTTGCATAAAACATATAATGTATAATTTCCATCTTCAAATTATTAAGGGCACATAGCATGACATAAGGAGAGAAGTCTTCACTTTGTAGTCAGACAGACTTGGGTTTTAAACATGGCTGTATGATTCTAAGCTATTTGACTTTGGGCAAGTTTAACATTTCTTAGCTTTAGTCTCCTCATCTGTAAAGTGGGGAAAGATATGGACCTCTGATTATTCTTGTGATGTTTAAATAAATAATACATTCAAAATACCTGACACGTGGGAGATACCCTAAAGTGCTCCAATTGTCCCTTCATAATTCAGAGCTGTACAAATGGTGAGAGGTCAGAGAGAAGAAACAGAACTCAGTTCTGTAGACCTATAAAACACTTTCCCTAGAGTGCTTTGCAAAGCTCACCTTGACTCACAATATATATCTCTTACTGGGGTGGAATTCAGTAAGAATCCTTTGCTCAAAGACATCTTTGCTCAAAACCCTTCAGTGGCTCAATGTCTTATTTAAGTATGTCTAAACTCTTCTGCCAGTTTCGCGAGTTCTTTTTAACCTTGTTAACTGTACCTATCCAGCCCAATTTCCTACACTATTCTCCCTCACATATCTATTGTATCCATTGGTATGGCAGACTGTGTTTTCCAAATATATTCCTGGTCTCCATGCTCTTCCAGAACCTCTCTCCTTAACAGGTGTGACCTGTTTTCCCTCCCCCTTGAAACTGGGCAGGACTTTGTGACCCCTTGTGAATAAAGTGAAGTGGAAGTGCCAGCTGCTGTGTGACCTAGTGACTAGGCTGTACAAAGTGATTAGGCTGCCTGCTCTTGCTTTCTCTTTCTAGGGATGCTCTCCCCTTTGGAGCCCAGATACCTTGCTATGAAGGAGCTAAGCAGCTACATGGAGAGGCATGTGTAAGAGACCAGCGGCCAGCACTTAGTTGAGACCCCAGCAGACATTCAGTATCAGCCACCAGACATTTGTGAACAAGTCTTCAGGGGGTGCCAGCCTCCAGTCTTGAGCTGCCCAGATATGGTGAGTGGAGGAGAAATGGGTTGGCTCCACCAAGTTCTGCCTCAATTGCAGCTTCATGAGAAAAATTAATGTTACCATTTCAACTATTAAGTTTTGGGGTACTTTGTTACCCAAAAATAGAGAATCAAAACAACTTGGGAGTACTGCTTCTCTTTTTCATTTATAGCTTTTTGGAAGGTAAAAGCCATTTCTCTATTTTTTATTTGAAGGACAAATCCATGCTGGACACACAACAAATACCACAAAAATGGCCTTTAGTGATCATCTAATCCAGTAAGTTACAAAAAATTTCACAGCCAAATTTTTTGAAAAGAGATATCCTGTGTCCGATTTCTTGTGATTCTGATGAAAAAGATCTGGGGTGGTGCCCAGAAATATAGTTAAAGCCTTCTGATAAGTACCTAGCTATGGAAACCACTGGTATAGTTTACTCTTCTAACCTTAAAGATGCAAAAATAGTCCCAGAGGCAGGATTTAACTTGTTTTAGGTAGTAAAGCAAATGAGCAGGGCTGCAGGTGGAACTCAGCTCTCCTGTCTCTTACACTGGCTTATCTTTGAAAACACCTTTCTTCATAGATAACTCAACATAGTTGGTTAGGGATATTAACTTAAGCCCGGCACCACCTGTTCTTCAGAGCAACTTTATAGTACCTGTGTCTCTGCCCCATAACACAAGCTATTTTTTTTCAAGTGGATGAAATGTTCCCATGCTTTCACAAGGTCTAGGGTAGAAAGGGCTCAGGAATACACTGCAGGAGGGGGAAATGGTGGGATAGAGATGACTGTTTTCTCTTTGCCTGACTGCCAAGGTCAGTCCCCACACACATATATGTTTCTCCCTTCATCTGCTGGAAAAGGTTGAATTAGACATGAATTGTAAAGGTTGATCTCTACATCTCCAGCTGACACGCTCACAGTGTGCTCAAGAACACAGCGCACAGGGAAAAATGGATGAGGTGAAGCCATTTCCATCACTCTGGGAGAAAGATGGCAGATCAGTCAAGGCAGGTCCTGGATGAATGAAGTGCATGAATGAAGTCAATGCGTTGGAAGCCCTTGCAAAAGACATCTTTCTGCTTTTCCAAGTCTTCAGCTAGTGGCAGACTGATTTTTGAAATGACCCAGGAATTTTTGAGTGTCTTACTTCACCAAAGTCAATTCTCAGCCTGCCTCTGCCATATATTTGACTTTTAAATCTTGAATTACTTTTTGAAATTTCCTTATAGAATTTTTATTGTTACTCAGTTGGTTTGGGGGTTATAAACTTTCTTCTGAAATGATTTTGAAAAGGCAGAGACATTTATCTTTCTATTCTGGTTAGGGCTTATTTTATGGTTTTTGCTGGCAACAGAGCCTGCTGTTAGAAAATTTTTCTTTTGTCAAAAATTCTTGCTTTTGAAAATGGATTTGGTTGCCATTTTTGAACCAAGAGAGTATTGCTGTGGGGTATTTTATCTCATCTTCTGTTCTCCAGTCTCGATTGTCCAGGTTAAGAGAATATGAAGAGTTCTTACCCCAGGAAGAGTTACTCTAAGAGCAAGTTCCACTTACGTTTTCCTCCTCAAGATGGAAGCTGGACACATGGAATGGTCATCAGTCCATTAAGTACTTCTCCTGTTGTTACTCGCTTCACAATTGGGAACCTCCCCAGCACCCCAGTTTGTGAAGTTCCTCATTTATATTTGGTTTGCTAGTCTTCTTAATTTATATTTGTCTGCCTTTTTTCCTGATTTGTAAATTTTTCTCATTTATATTTGATTTGCTTACACTTGATTATCTCTGTGGGCATTTTCTTGAGGTTTATTTGTTTTGTTTGGCATTAATTTGAACTTTTAATAATAATGGCTAGTATTTCTTAATGCTCACAATTGTGTCAAGCAAATTTTATTAATACAAGCATTATTTTGTCTAATCCTCACAATGCCCTAGTGAACCAGATGATATTGTTATTTCCATTTTAGAGTTGAGGACACTGAAAAAAGAAATGAGGATATGTAAGTTGCCAAAGAACACAAAACTGGTAGAAGGGTTTACTAATATACCCTTGTGTCCTAGTAATAAATTTACTTTTCCTATCTTCCATGTGTACCTTAGGTTCTGATTTTACCTTAGTTAAGCTTCCAAAGGTGCATTGAAATTGTCTTATTCAATAGTTATTAGAATCATATTAGAATCACCTGGGGTGCTTATTAAAACACAAATTGTCAGGCTCCACTACAGTTTCTATTTAAGGAGGTTTGGAGTGGGCTTGAGATTTGCACAGCAGGTTCTCAGATGATGTAGATACTGCTGGTCTGGAACAGCCCTTTGAGAACCACTGGTTTAGTTCATTCCTTCCAGGTAAAGTTAAGAACTTTCTACTTATCAAATTCCATCTAAATGTGGCAAGTTAATACATATATTAATTTTGTCATAATATATATTATATATACATAAATTGATATTTATATGTATAAATATGAGTTGAGATATATATATATATATCAATTATGGAATTCTTTTACTTCTTTTTTGCTTCCTAGAAACAGAATTGTGCATGGTTTATAATTTTTCTTATATCTTTCTAAAGATTGTGGTGGTGTCAGCCTCAGATTAAAGCTGTTTCCTTGAGTTTAAGTGACACCTTTAGTTGAGTGGGCCACAGGTAGCATGTATGCAGAGAACTGGAGGATTGACTATTCCATATCTGTGGTTGGGCACAACAATCTGTAAGCCCATCACTTCAAGGACAGTGTCTAATCCTAATGGTTCAAGAACTGCAGGCTGTTGCTTTGTAGACTAAGCCATTTTCTGACTCTTTTATTATGGCAGACATTTAGTTATGGCAGACATTTATGGGTAATGTGGGTCTGATTTTACTGGGAAGTGATAAGCCTTTCTATTCTTTGTTTTCAGTTCATTGACCATTCTCATTATTGGCAGTGAGTTGTGTGTTTTTTATCAGAGCCAGTTATTCTTGGCTCACTGTTACATTTGGTCTGTTGTAGAACTTTGAACTGATGTGAGATAAATGACTTATTACACAAGGTACTCAAGAAAGATATGAGAAGATCAGAGAGATGAGAGGATCCTGGGAGTTCCAACTACATGGTGTATGGGTAGGAGAGCAACATTGGTATAAGAGGTGGGCAAAGGGCATCTCAGTGTGAAAAAGCTCAGGTGTACCTCCTTGAGGAAAATTACTGCCCTCCACCTACAGCTCTGCCATCTGATAAGTGTGGGGTCAGGAAAGGGCGATGTGATTTAAACTGTTGGTACATTTTGTAACTCTGAGATGTTCATGGTGTTCTAGGCTACTTTTGGCACCATGGATTATGCAATTATAAGGCATCTGAGTTGGCAATTTCAAAAACCTTCTAAAGCACCCAAATGCCTACTGCATCAAGAAGCTAGATTCAGAGTAAAAATGACTTGTGCTTTGACTTTTAATGAGTATGTGATCTTGGGCAAGTCATTTAACTTCTCTGAGCATCTGTTTTTTCATCTGTGAGATGAGGGAAAGAACATTTCCTTCACAGGAAAGTTGTGCAGATGAAATAAACTTAAGTGAGATAATGTATTAAAGAGCACAGTGCCTGGCTTTATATTTGACTTTCAAGCTTTGTCATCTGATCCTCACAATTAATTTAGCTTTGTGTCTCATGTCCTAAAAAGTGACCTCTGCCCTAGTCAGATGGGTTCCTCACAGTGCCAGATGGGTTCCTCACATACCACTCTGTTCTCCTTGACTTTGTTCAAAGGCACTCATGCATTTTACTTGCTGAGCCCAAATATGTGAAATTGGCATCTCCCAGTTTAGTTCCACTTAAACATTCTTTCTGGGAGCAAAGGAAAAAGCATGAGGAGGAAAGATGACTACAGATATAGAGTCAATGTGAAGTCATTCAGTCACTAGTTCCTGACCCTCTACTCTGTCCATCCTGGGTCGGTACTGAGCATATCAAAGAAATACATATATGGCTCCTTCTTGCCCTTAGCTCCTTGCCATTGATTTAGGGATGCTAACTACTGCACTGCAGCACTGCTGCCTACAAAATGTTCCCAGCAGAGCAAACCTTCTACATCTGGGAAATGCTCTGTGAAAAATCTGACAAAGGAGCCTCTAAATGGTGGGGCAAATGTGCACCATAGATTTCACATAGAACTAAGTGGGACATGCTGAAATCATAATGACAGTGTTTATCCTTCTGGTTTTCCAGCTTATTGATTGATAGATCGGCTGATGCTGACTGTTTCATTATGGATTGGCCATTATATTTCACCCTCTTTTCTTCTACAGCTGCTTTAAAGATCAGATTTATTTTGTATTTTAACCTGCCCCTGTAGAGGTTGTTTGAAACCTTATTAAATACTAGCAAAGCTGTCCCTTGGTAAATTTCTGGAGATCTCTGTGTCTCAAATGGATGTGTCATAAAGAATATTTTTATTAGATTCTTCTCAGATGTATTTTTTTAAATGTGAAATAAGTAAACTATGGTAGATGAAAGCTCGTCTTGTGAAAGTATTATTTATTGTGCTTAATAATAACTGTGAAATGAAGCCCTTCATTATGTCCCTGGCGTGGTGTTGCACACATGTTCATTTTGTGTGTGCAGCTAATCTGTGAGGTAGGTAGTATTAGTCCTGCTTTGTAAGTGAAGTAGCCAGTTTTCAGAGAGGTTTAGTAAGTGCCTGAGAAGCACAGAATTGGAACCTCAGACTTTATGTCTGAGTCCAGTTTTGTATCCCGTTGTGTCCTGCTGGTGAAGCAAGCTCTAAAATCATCCACCAAATCTACTCCCAAAGTGTTGCTGTGAAATGCATGGGAAGTGCTAGGCACTGGCTTGGTTTTTAGAAAGCACTATTAGACATCAGCTATCACCAAGGAAAGGCACAGTCAGCATTCAGACCTGGAGCTTTTTGTCTTTTAAGGTCATCCTCTCCAGCTCAAGACTCTGTTTATTTCTGTTTCCCTGATAAATTAAAATCTTACCTAGCAGGTGCATTTGGCTATTTATGAAGGAATCACAGCCATTATCATTTCTGAAGTGAAATTAGATGATTCCTATTCTTTATGGGCCCTAGTAACAGTGTTTAGGGCTTCTGCCACAATAGTAAAAATAAGTACTATTTTTCTGATGAGCCTATCAGGAGGATTTCATTAGATATGGATTCAATTTTAAAGAAATGCAAATATGCAAATGTTGGTTTAGAAAAGAAAGCAGTCTGGTGTAGTAAAATTGTGAGAAAATGTGTTAGTTCCTCTTTGTCCAGAGTGCACAGCAGGATATGGATCCCAGCCTCCTGTGGTCTGGGGGTTGGTTCTGCTTCGACTGCTCAGTGGCCATGGAGCCTTGGGCAAGCCTCGTACGTAAAATGTGATTAATTCCTGTGCTGCTTCTCTCCCTGAGATGCTGTAAGGATAGACAAGAGCTTTATGAGAGTATTTTTAAGGAATCAGGAAGTGCTCTGCAGGGCATTATAACTGTTATTTGCATAAAATAATAATGTGCACATTGGAGTCTTTATAGAAAAAATGGTAATTGCTTAGTCCCATTATAAGATTTCCTTTTATTTGTGAAAGGCAGTGTGGTGCACTAAAACAAATTGGTAGACAGTTTTATTTGAATCTTACATTCCATTGCTTACTTATGGTATGAATTAGTAAGTCATTGAACTAGTGGCTCTCTGACGTGGTTTTATTATCTGTAAGTTTTGGATAATCATGCCTACCTGGCAGAGTGTCGTGAGACCATGAGTGCCTGCAAATTAGGCGCTGAAAAATATCAAAATTAATATATTTGAAAGATTTGCTGCAGGTCAGATCTTTCCAGCATTAGTAACTGTTTGCATGCATATTAGCAAATATTTAACAATGGAGATAAGGAAGCAGATAAATTTGCTTTTGAAAAATTGAAAGTCACAGTCAATTGGAGGTCAGATAAATTATCATAGAACGTATAATGCCAATCAGTGGGATATTTTTATCTGACTTATAAAATTTCTAATTATTTGTGATATCTGTAAGAACAATGATTTTGCACGGAGAGTTTACTTGTACTAGGAGTGCCATGGGTTTCAGCCAGGTGCATTTGCTATCAAGTAAGGACTGAAGCCTAAAGAAGAGACAGGAGGACAGCGGGAAAATGTGTCATCATCGCCCAAATCTTGTCACTCTTTCCCATTCCAGCTATTTCAGCTTCATTCTTCTTCAAATCCCTGTGGTCTCCTGTAGATTAAGTCTCACTATCCCATTGAAGCTTTTATCCAGTTTCACATGCAGATAAAGACTATCCTCTCTGCTTCATTTATCCCTTCCCCACCAACCATTTTAACAAAATGCATGAGACCATTATTGACAATAATAATGATAAACTTTCACACCTTTTAAATTTGAGAAAAGCTTTTACAATAGTCTCATATTGTCCTCCACTAAGTACAGCAGAAGGAAATAAATTCGAGTGTGTATTTGAAAGAAAGAATAGTGGCTCCACTTGAACCAGTGTGTAAGTTGACGGGGGACCATGGAGCGGGGAGGGGGCAGTGGAAGTGAAATGCACACATAAAAATGACAGGTGAGAAAAAGGAACAGAGGGAAACAGTGTGGCAAGAAGAATGGTACCAGGTATCCTGACCTAGAAGGAATCGGAAATGCATCTGTCCAGCTGTGCGCACGCCACTCTGTGAAGGGCTTTTGTGTCACTTGAGGGCTTTGTTCTCAAAGCCGCCAGTGGAGAGATTTCCTGTGTGACATTTACAGGACTATGAGGCTCTTTTCCTTTACAAGTAAATATTTGAGTTGTCTAACCCTAACATATCTGTGAAGCGATTACTGGCTTATGCCTAATTCCATGTTATTGATGGCCCAAAAACAGGAGAGAGAAAAGGAATTCAGAAGTAATCTCCAAATTTTATTTTAACCCATAGTTTCAAAAAACAGGATTGTAAACAAGTAGCAGAACTGATGGATTTAGTGTTGCCTCCTACCTGCCTGGCACATCTCCCAGAAAAGAAAGGAATTCAGTAAGGAAATGGCCCAAATCAGTCAGCAATAGGCATAATGAAGGGATCAAAGGTCTTAGAAAGAGCCATACTCTATAATTTATTGTGGAACTGATTTTTAACTATCCTTTTATCATTCTTGGACAATTAGTGGTTTCAGGTAGGAAAAAAACGCCTCCTCACTATCTCAGGACTATGTATAGCACCATTTATGCTTTCAGGTATTACATGGAGTCCCGAATCTGGCACCCATTTTTTCCTACTTTCTTTAGCTATTTTCCCAAATAAACACGTTGCCTCAGCAAAACTGGATTACTCCCTATTTCTTGGCTACATCTTTGCTTCATTAGAAATTATTTTCTTTTCCCCATTCTCAAAGTCATTCTATTTCTTAAATATTCAAGTCAACTCTTATCTTCTCTATGGGGCCCTTTTATAATCCAGTTTTGCCCACTCCTAAATTTTGGATGTTGGCTTGTCCTTTGTAGCTATAGATGCTCCCCACCTCTAGGCTCAGCCCTGCCTGCTACTTGCAGGAAGGCAGAATGGCAAGAGCCTCAAGTCCACTGTTTTCTGGATTTCAGCTCAGTCTGTTTTCCATAGACTGGGCATCTAGCATTCTAAGGAGTGAGTTTTCAGTCTTGGCCTTCATAACTGTCTCCTCTTTACTCCTTCCCTTATGGAGTCTCTGTTTTTATAGTCTTCTGCCTCAGTGTTTCTGCCTAGCATTTCAGGGTTTTTTCTGAACTTGGATCCCATTGTTGGACACAGGGCTGATCTGGATCATGCCAGGCCCCCGCTTTTGCAGACTGTGGTGCTAGATGTTTACTTCAGCTCTCTCTATTCTGTGAAATGACCACCCAGAATGATCTTCCATCATTTTTCAAGTGGCAGTTCCTAGAATCCTGCTACTATATGACCATTGGAATATTATTAAAAAATTTTAAGACTTACTTTCCTCATGTGGAAATTTGCACATTAATAATACCTATTTAAAATCAGAGGGCTATTGTGAGAATTAATTAGTTAATTCTTGGGACACTGCCCACCACACAGTAAATGCTCAAAAATATTAGCTGTTATTATTGTTTCTTAATATCATTATTAATATGCCAGAGCTGTTGAGCTATAGTCTCTGAATTAAAATCTTCTGCTTACATCACACCCAAACTTGCCGTGCTCTTTGGATGTGAATGACTGCCTCTGTAGTTGGGATTATTTTCCACCGCCCATTCTAAGCCTTGGATGTTTCTTCTTCTCTGGTTTAGATACATCTTATACTTATGTGTACTTGAGTCCTGACATTGTAGGACTTTGATAATTTTGTTCTTAAGGTACATAGTACACATTTCCTTCAAACTTCTTTATTAACTTTTTCTTCTCTGCTAACTTGTAGGCGCCTTACACTCAGGGACCTTATCAATTACATTCTATGTCTCCTAATATATTTTATATGTGGAAGACCCTCTTTCTATATTTTAAATAATTGAAAGACTATCCATAGAAAATATAATAAACATCTTAAAATTCAACCCTTCAACACTTCAAGTCAACGTAGCTATTGTAAACAAGGGTTTATATTTCTAATTCCAGGTTCATTGACTATTTATGAGTCTACAATCCTCAATACCTTGAAAAATTCAGTCCAACAAATAGATATGGACTACCTATCATAGGCTAGCCACTGTATTAGACTTTGATGATAACAAATTAAAAACAAACTCAGTGACTACCCTTAAGCATATATGATATCAAGGAATAAACATATGGATTCAAACTCTTAGAAGTACCACTTAGTCAGTCATTTAATAGCTATTTGAATACCTAATATGCTCCTAATGGGGAAATTGAAAAAGAATAATTTTTGGAACATGACACAGAAATTCACCATCAAGGTGCTCACATTCTAACATACATTATATTATTACCTCTTACAGTTTTCAAACCTATTTTATGAACATTCAAACATTTTCCAAGATAAGTATGGCAAGCCCACTTAAACAATGTCTTCAGATGAAAAAACTAAGAAATAGAGAGATTAGGTGACTTGTCCAAGATCACATAATGAGTAAAAGCACAGTTAGGATTTAGAAGGCAGATATCTACATCAAATAATCAGATAGCATATTAGGTTAAGCCACGTAAAAAGGGCATTTTTGTTCACCAAAACTGGTTGAATATTGTTAGTTTCAAATGGTTATAATATAAACAGGGTCGGGGAGACATGGGAAAGTCATGGGAAAAGTAGAATTTAAAGTAGACACTGGAAAGCGACATAACTTTATTGTAAGGGGACAATTAAATAAGAGAGTAAGGTGTTTGGCAGAAATTCTAACTGTATCTGAGGGAACTCAGAATGAACCATTTTGCTAGCTTGGGGATAAAAATGTAGACATGTTTGATTTAGATTGTGGAGAGTCTTAATTGAAAAAAAAGTCTAACAAAGCTTGCATCGTGTTTGGTAGGTCCTGGAGAGACTTTCTTGTATTGGGATGAGAATATGGAAGCCTGCCCTGGAAGGACGCTGATTTGAATGCATACGTGTGTGAGCAAGCAAATGCACCAGAGAGGTCGGAGGGGTGTATCCTGGAGTGTCAAGTTCAGGAGTTTAGGGGTAGCTAAATGTGTCTGGTGATCCTGGAAACTGGAAGAAAAGCTGTAATGGAGAGTCATTTTATGGGAAAACCCAAAAGAATTTGGTAATTGATTTTGTGTGGTGAGTAGGGAGAGAGAAAACTCAAAGATGATTCCTAGGATTGAAACCCAGGTGACTAAAAAAAAAAAAAAAAAAAAAAAAAAAAATGGAGTTACAAACACAAAATAGAAAGTTAAGAAGATGAGATTATTTGGGAAGAAAAGGTGATAGCTTTGGAATTTGAGCAGCCAGTATTTAATTGGAAGTATCAAACAGGCAACTGGGAATGAGTGACAGTTCTAGAGAGGTTGAGAAGGGAGTCAAGCTTGTAGAGGTAACAATTGAAACCATGGCATTAAATGAGCTCATTGAGAAAAACAGCATTTTATAGGATGGCAGTCAAGAATAAAAAATTTAAAATGCCTAGATGTGAAAGAATGTGTAGAAAGCAGGCAGGCCAGGAGACAGAGCAGGAACATTCAGAAAAGTGTCATCATAGACATAAGTTCATCAAGACCTAGTGATGACAGACTATCAAATTGTCTTAGCCGATTAAGTGAAGAAAGGGCAGAAAGGGCCCTTTTGTCACTATTTGATAATTAGGGTGCCATAAGCGGCCCACAAAGGATTTTTTTTCTTTGTAATAGTTCAGTGGCAGACAGAATGCTAAGGTTTAGAGAACAAATGATGAAAAATTTAAAACAAGGAGCTAAGGATACCAAGCAAAGTGGCCTGTTGTTAAGATCTAGAAGTCAAAACTATTGGAAGAAAGTTGGTCTGACCAACACTTGTTATTTAATTATTTTGAAAGTTATTTTTGAAGTGTGTTTCTTCACATACATATTTGAAGATCCAAGAAAGACTCAAGGTTCTGTCTTTTCTATCAAATTTGGCAGAAATTAGATGGAGGTTTCTAAAGTTATTAAGGGGAGAGATATAGTGTGATTGTCAAAAAGCTTCTTTTCCTTATGAAAGTGAACAAAATAAATGAAATGGAGTAACAAGTGTGATACTAGAAAAATGAAATCTTAGGTGATAGGAATAGTGGGGCATTCCTTTTTGGTGAAGTCCATGACACTTTTTAATAGCTTTCCACTATGGCAATCAGTTAATACTATTTTTAAGTAGTAATTTAGATATGCTGGATAATTGAAAGAATGTAGTTGAGCTTATATGATCAAAACAATGAGAGAACTATAATGAGACAGATCCCCCCCCCCATGTGGCATGTGGAATTATTTCTTTTGTTCTACAGTAACATATACAAATAACTTATTTATATTCTGTTAGAAAATTATATATATAATTTTATACATGTACATATAAAACTATAGTTTTCCTTTAGATTACAACCAAGATATAAGCCATAAGTGAATTGCTCTATTGATAACAAAAAAAACATAAAGTTAACAATTTAGAAATCTTAGCTTTTCTCCATGTCAGAAAAGAATGTTTGGAGTCAGAGGCATAAAGCAACATTTTGTTCAAACCATATTTCTGCCATTAATAGGATAGGGTCACTTCTGTGTTGAACAATATGTAGTACAAAGACACTCTTTAGAAAAGTATAGATAAATCTGGTGTGAAAAACAATACTATTAGCACACATAACATGCTAGGCACTATTCTAAGAATATTAGGTTAGATATATTAACTTGCTTCAGTCTTCTGATATCCTCATGCAATAAACCACATCATCATTGTTTTATAGATGAAGAAATTGAAGCATGAAGATGGGAAGAGTTACTTTGCTAGAAGTCAGTAGAGCTGGGATTTGAACCCAGGCAGTCCAGGTTTAGAGTAGAACCTCTTTACCATTACACTATGCGACTTGTAAAGGCCATCAGCATTCTTTAACTAAACATTTTGCTTTGAAATGATCTCACAATAAGAAGCTAATCAGAAGTAATGGGCGACTGCATCTGGATTCACTCTATAAAGGCGGAATCAGAGCAGATAAAAGAGTGCTACTTTCTTTGGGGATAAATTGACTGTGACAACTATAAACTCCTTATCTTGGAAGGCAGTTTTTTTTATACTAAGAATAGAGAGTATGTCAACAAAATTTCCTCTGGAAATGAAGGAATTGAGTTTCTTTCTTTCTTTTTTAAATCCTCACCCAAGGATATGGATTTTTTAAAACTGATTTTAGAGAGAGAGGAAGGGGGAGAGAGAGAAAAAGATTGATGATGTTGCCTCCCTTATGCATCCTGACCAGGGATCAAACCCACAATCTTTTCTTGTATGGGATGATGCTCCAACCAACTGAGTCACCCAACTAGGGTGAGGAATTGATTTTCTTTGTACTCTGTGTATCATTACCAACCATATAATGATAACTGTGTATCTCTACTACTGCATTTCACTGTGGGAAGTTTGAATTAATGCAGTTACTTTACCAGTTTTATTGTCTGCTCACTAGCTAAATGATAAAACCCCAACCAATATAACAGATGTGGACATGGATGCCCTGCCTTGTGTGTGGCAAATGGAGGCCAGTAAACATATGGGGAAAATCACACCTGAGTACTCACCAATGATAGGCCATGCAGAAGCCTGCTGAGAGGAGGGAAGAAGATGTTGTGAAGGCTGTTAGCTCAGTAGTAGGGCAGAGTGCAGGAGCCAGGACTTTGGAAGACCTCAAACCTGATAACTATTTGCCTAGTTTGATTCATTGATTTACTCAACAGCCTGACTGCCCGGGGAAGAGGAGGATGAGTCTCAGAATGATCGTTTCCCAAGTTCTCAAGGTAGTCAAGTTTGTTCAAATTTTCTGGAAGTAGATTGATTGAAAATGATGGGCCAAAACTATTGAGTCCAAGTAGATTTGACTTTCATTAATGTTTTTATCCAGATTCCATAAGAACTGCCTCTCTGTCACATATACCCCCTCCTTGATAGTCTGTGTGGTTTGCAGGAGACAGAAGGACTGCTAATGCTGCTACTAGTTACATTTTTGTTCTTAATTCTAAGTTCCTAGAGGGCAGAGTCTAGGCTTTTTTTGCATGCCATTGTGCAGTGTCTATTGCAAGAGACTTGCTAAGCAATGGGGATGGCAGGTGTGGAGCAGGGTCTTGGTAGGAATATGTGATAAAAAGTAGTTAGAAAGTACATAGAGGTATATTCATAAGAAAAAAAATGGTCTTTTTTGAGCCACTATAAATTGTTTCCAGGGTATAATATGCCATTTTGAGACATTGCACTTTATTATTCTAAATATTACACATCATGAATTGGCAAACATTTTTTATAAAGGGTCAGATAGTATATATTCTAGGTTTTGCAGGCCATATGGTTTCTGTTGCAATTACCCAACTCTGCAGTTATGGTGTGAAAGTCGCCACCAAAAGGGGGCAGCTGTGTCCCAATAAAACTTTACGTACAAAATGAAGAGGTAGGCCAGATTTGGTCTACAGGCCAAAGTTGTAGGCTCCTGGTTTAGTTCATACACATTTAACTCATACATATACATATACATATACATATACATATACATATACATATACATATACATATACATATACATATACATATACATATACATATACATATACATATACATGTACATAATATACATATGGAGACTAAAAAACAGTAACTCCTCATTGAATCTTTTTTCTTAAAGTGTTTCTTATTTTGATCACACTTATGACCTGACTTTAGATTCTCATTTCTTTATTAAACATCTGCTTGGTTAGTGCTGTAGTTTCTCCCCTCAAGAACTTCATGGCAGGTGAAAAAGATAGATGCACTGTAACATGGACTATGATTAGCTTTATATATTATAGGCTAAGTGGAGTACAGAAGACCAATGACTAATTTCTTCTGATAAAGAGATGCCTGAAGGAAATCTTCAGGAATTGGTGAGATTTAAGAGTTAATCAGAGAAAGAAGGGGATAGAACACATGTGAATGGGGGCAGAGGGGAGTTATACTAGGGAACAGACCATAACAGATTTTGTATGTCTTTCCAGAGAGCTTTTCTCCTGAGAGAGCAGAGTCTTGTTTGGTTAAAATATGTCTTCCATTAAAAACTTCCACAAATGTCCTGTGAATCTCTTTGTGTGTTTATTGTGCTATATCACACTCTGCCTAGTGTTATAGTTATTTCTTATTTGTCTTCTTCATGTCTATTTTATTTAATTTTCATAGAAAAAAGAGCTCTGTCCTACTCAAATCTGTATTCTCTCTTAGTCCTATGCCTGGCTGGGTCTTGAGACCTTGTCTACTACTTAAATTTGACTCCCACTCAGGTCTCAGCTCCTCTGCTGTAATCCTGGCTGAAACTTCAAAATGGGCACTCACTGTCATTGTCCATTTCAGTTTTATTCTTTATTCCAAGCACTCAGGTCTGGCCCCTGACACACAGTTATGACTCTAGAATGATGGATATTGACAGTTCCATTAAGAATAGTTGTTCAAGAGAAAATGACTGTATCAAAATGCAGCAGATTCCCAGGTTAGGTGCACAGAGACTGCAGTTAACTGGAGTAGGACTTCAGAGATCTGGCTTTAAAAGTTCTCTTAGTTCTTTCATTTTCAATTATGTGCTTGAAAAGTAACTTACTTCAGATGAAGAAGGCAAGTAGACAGTGATATATTTGGAATTGTATTCTGTATTGTTGTGGGTAACTGGAATAGGTTGTTAAATATCCATCTGGGGGACATAGGGAGGGAAGGGTCAGTGATGATGAACTAGATTCAGAAAAGAATCTGGAGAGGAAAGGAAGTTAAATGGAATTGAATTTATACAATATTACTGAGCACCAACTCTGAACCATATACTGCAATGTAATCCCAATCTATAAACTGGAGGGTAATCAGAGATAGAGCCCTTGCCAGAAAGGAGTTTGGGTGTAATCTCTTCACCCAGAGACATGAGGTTGTCTCTGGTTCATGAGGAAGAGTGGCCTTTTGTTTTGAAAAACCTCTTCATGACCTGAAAGGTCCATTGGCTGAAGGAGATGATTGTTGTCCACACTTTGGAGTGAGGGTCAATACCTCTCTGAATATACTTAGTTGTGTTTATGAACTAGGAACTGCAGAGATGTTCTTAGACTAAGTGGTAGACACAGATGCAATTAGTAGAAAATTAAACAATGACCTCTGGAGGACTCATGATTGAGTTTTTGCTGGGCAAGGGTAGAATTGCAGATGTCACCATAGCAAACTATTTGATACGTTTCTAGACCAAAAGAAAGAGAGAAGTAATTATTGTTTGCCTACCGTGGCAGATTCTATTTTCCAAAATTGCCTGTCCTGTATGCTCTTCTGCAATGAGTCTTTGCTACTGTTTCATTGATAGGTGGAGTCTGATTCCCCTACCCTTCGCTATGGGAGGACTTGTAACCAATAAAATGTGGTGGAAGTGACGCTGCATGACCTTTGAGGTTAGTTCATGAAAGGAGAAGCAGCTTTCACCTGGCTCACTGTTAAATTCATGTTTGAAGCCTGGATGTACCATGTCAGAAGTTGGACTACAGTGAGGCTGTCATGGCCTTTCCAATGCCTGACCCACAGGATCCATGACATAGTGTAATGGTCATTGTTTTATGTCACTAAGTTTGGGGTGATTTGTTATGAGGCAATAGTAACTGGAACACCTATTGTATGTCAGGCACTGTGCTTAGGTTTTCACATACATTAATTCACTTAATCTTCAAACCAATCCTTAAAGATTAGTTTGTTACCTCCATTTTCTAGATAAGAAAATCAAGGTGGAAAAAAGTTAAGAAACTTGCCCAAGGTTATAGTTATTAAGTGGAAGAACCGGAATTCACATCAAGGTCTAGCCAACTGCAATGACTGTAAATTTGGTAATGCTAAGAAGTGCTTCCAGTCTCATGATAAGAATCACCTGGTAAATGCTGATGTTCAGGTTCCATCTTAATTCCACTGAATTGTTTTAAACAAACACCTCAAGAGACTTTTTTAATCAATGGGGAAGTTTAGTAACATTAAATGCCACCCCATGAGCTGAACTAAATTCTCCAAATAATATTGTAGTCTTTTAGTGATGCCACTGACGAAGAGCACACGGAGCACAGGGTTTGGCAAAGAATAAATGCTCATACATTGAGTTGGCTTTTGCAAATGGTCTAATTCTGGCCACTCGGGAGTGTGTTCCTTGAACCAGCAGTGGAGACATTAGCTAGAATTGTGCTAGAAACACAGACTCTTGGGTCCCATCTCAGGCATATTGAATCAAAACCTGCATGTTTAACAATATCCCCAGGTGTTTCAAATGTGCATTAGAATTTGAGGAACACTGATTCAGGTTCTCATGTAGGAAAACTTCCCAGCAATGGGCTGGTTGGGCTGTTTACCACTGGGTTCTCCAATGTGTGACTGCAAAGAAACTTAAAGAGCTCCCAGGAAAATGATTCTATAAGATGGAGACTGTGTTTTCAAGGAAGTCTTTTTGGAAGCTATAGAGATAGTCAATATGAGCTTTGAAACTTTGTACATTCTGTGCTAATGAAATTCTGTGCTAATTTGTAAATTCTGCTATGGATGCCTTGCCTGGAAAATGATTTCCTCATTGCCAGACATTCCTACCTAGTAAGCAATCTCTCAGGAAGAGAGCAGTTTTATATATGCAGGGTTTATAAAAGGAATCAACAGGAATCTGCTAATTTGTTTTTGAGCAGGGTTGGAGGGATCTTTTGAATTTATTTATCTATATATCTTCTTGACACAGTTGGTTCATACACACATGTCCAAAGCACCTCTTCAAGAAAGTCTAGAACAAGATTTGCATTTTCTCCTAAGGTTTACCTCATTTATAATTAATGAGCCTGCAATGCTGATCTCTAATTGTAAACACGTGATTTAAAAATCCATTTGTTACCGCACACACTGTCTTTGACACAAATCTAACATTTTGCATCAGCCAGGAGGGTTCACCAAAGCAGTCTAGCCTCCTAAGGGTCACATGAATGTTCGGGCACAGCTGGGGAACAAAGTGAAGGCTACAACTGGGGGAAAAGAAATCCTCAGAATTGAGGACAAGTTCTCAGAATTATCTTAACTTTTAAATGAAGTTTTGTAATCACTTTATCAAGGGTACAGATCAACACCTTCCCCCTCTCTGCAAGAACTGCCCATGTGGTCCCAGCTACTGGACACAACCTACATCTTCACAATGAGATGCAAATATATATTTAGATTTTAAAAAACGTTTTTACTACAAAGCCCTTTAGTGAATGACAATTCCTACTTTATTTTGGTAGAAAGATCCTATGTTCAGGAACATTTCTTAGCATCAATTTAACTCCATTTTAAGGTTAGCACTAAGAAAGAAATGAGTACTTAGGCCCATTTTATTTTTTCTGGTTTCAGTACAAATGGGGCTTAGCCAGTCACCATTCTGTGTGTAATATTTCCCCCATGTACTAGAAGAATATTACCACTCCTCCACCTTCTCTTCTGAAGACTTGTTAATTCCAATTTCTTTTACCTTTTCTCACAGGTCTTACTCTTCTCCCTTTTGATAGCATTATGACTGTCATCTGAACCATAGTCCTCATGTTATTTTGTCTTGTTTTTTAAGAAATGAAGAGCTCAATAGGAAATGCTATATTGCATAGGGTTCTGCTTATAATTGAGAATAATGCAATGATTACCTCTTTGGGAGTCATTCAGAAAACACAATTTCTGTGAATTTTTATTGCTGTTAAAACAAATAACTTGTACTAGGTACACAATCAAATTTCATACTGTGGGTAGTATTAATAGTTATATTATTTGGTGCTATTAGTACTGCACTAAGAAAGGTCAACTTTAGGGAATTTTTTGAAATGGGTGAACAGTAATGTAATAAAAACATACTGAATTATGACAGGAAGTCCTGACTCTCTGTTTAAGGAGCTCTGTGACCTGAGAACTTGCATGTTAAGACTACCGTGTGAGCCTTCTGCTCTGGGTAACTCACACTTGGGATATTTCATTCATAAGCCATTTCATTGGCATCATGAAAAAGCTAGAGCCTGCCCAGGGTCCAGTTCCTAGGGAGCAGAGGTTGCATCCATTTCTTGTAGCCACACATATAGTCCTGACATGTATCAGCTGCTCAGCAGAGTGCTTGAGAGAAGAATTAATAACTTTATTAACTAGATAGTGATAAGTCTGGCAACTAGAACATATCAGTTCATGCAGAGGCTGCATGATGAATAAAGGATCTGATAGACAGTGTTCAAACATTATAAAGAAGAAATTTCTCAAATTTTCTGGATAATAGAAATAAATTTTTTAAAATAGAACTTTGTGGGGACAGCTCAAAATACAATGAGTTAAAATTGCTGGTGGTAGGCAAGGGAAGAAGCTATGAATTAGTATTTTTCATAAGCATCTCTGAGGGTTATTATGGCAAATGAGTGTAAGATACACTGATATTTAGAGTTGTGTTCAATCTCAAAGGTGTCTTCCGACTTTCAATTTCTAGATTCTAAAACACCTTTCCCCTCAGGGACCCAGTTCTCCACAAAGAAGAATCTTGACTTGCTGAACTTTATGGTTCCTGCCAACTCTAATTGTCCAAAGTCCACGTTTCTCCTGCTGTCTTTCATGCCTCCCAGTGGTGTCTCTCTCCCAAGGTGCTCGTGACCTCACTGTGATGTGGCAGCTCATGACTTCCTCTGATATTGACCAACTGGATCTGTTCTTCCTATAGAGGTGCCTCTCAGTGTTGGTTGAGCCTTTCTCTTTTGCCTCAAAACACATCTGTTCCAGGTGTCATCTCCTTGACAAGGTAACAAGTACACTTTAATAGAGGTCTTTAGGAGTTAATAAGGTCCTTAAAAGGATGGCTGAAACAAATAACTATTGGTGGACATTTAACCTTTTGTTCTGCTGGTAGAGAGATGTTTTACAGTTCCTCTAAAATCACATGATATAGCATCGTGTTATATTCAAATCCAAGTATGCATATATTTTTTTCAGGGTTAATTTTAGGTTTAATCCAGTGGTCTAAGTTTAAGATCTGTATTACCAAATTGGAATTCCAGAACAATAACAAAATTATCCATTATGAAACAAAAAGCTATTCTTTATAGAGAAGGATACATGTTATGTAGAAGTATATAGATATTATTTGGTCAGATTCCTTTTTTATTTGTATCTGAAAGGACACAAGTTTCCAGGTTTTTAGGGGTCAAATAAATGCCTTCTAGATTTTTTCCTTACTTGGTATTTCATCCAAGAAGCCAGGAGGAAGAAATTAAAAACTCATCAACAAACCAGCATGAAGGTTTGGATACTGGAAGCTTTCATCTGTTAAATACTATGCTCCTATATAACCCTTTCTGAACTCTTTTTCTGCTCAGTAGGTTAATTTGCTACTGATTTGGTCCTGAGCTACGGGGATGTGTGGGAGGGCAGCTGTCGATAGCCAGTGAGCATGAATGTGAGTGCTTAGACAAGGTGCATGTCAGTGACCAGACAGCAGATACAGTGGAGCATTAGCTTCCTGTTGGGGCCTGAGACAAACAAAGTCTTGACCCAAACTACCTAAACCAGCTCACTGCATGTTCCTAAAACTTTTTGCTTATTTTCTCATAGCACATAGGGCTTGTTCAGTTGTTTATTATTTGTTTGATTCTCTCTACCACAAAGTAAACCCTAAGAGACAGAGTTATTCTCTTTCTTTCTCATGTTTTTAGCTTTCAAGTTCACTCCCATCCACTCCCATGACTTCGTTCGTTACCTCTACCAACTTCCATTCATCTCCTGATGCCTAAATCGTTTTAGCCATCTGTTCTATGACACCCCCATTTCGGTGCCTCCCTGCCACCTCAAATGCAACATGCTCAATATGGTACTCTGGATATTGCCCCCTTCCAAATGAATTCAAAAATGTTTTTGATTTCACCTTGCCAGCCAGCCAGTGCCACTCAGAACTCAAAAGCAATGATGGCTCAGTTCTGGTTTTCTTTAGAGAACATAGGTGGGCCCCAGCTTTCCTGTCAACACAATAGTCCTGACAAACCAAAGAAGCTTAGAATTATAAGGGTTCTTTCACTAACAATTATTTCAACATCCTACATTTAATATAGGATGCCAAGGCCTTAAGGGGTTAAATGGATTGCCCTTGGCCACAAACTAATAAGGAGCATTAATGCTACTGGCACCCAGGTGTCCTGCATTATATACTCTTTTCTCTACACCTCCCCTACTCCACAGATTTACCTTTACAGAGGTGGGTAGCGGCTGTGGGAGAATGTTGGGACAACTGCACCCAACACCAGTGTGGTTGGAAATAATACCCTGTCCTCTCCTGGCAAACCAGCAATTAGTCTCAAGTGTTTGGAAACAAATCTGACTATTTCTAGTAGAAATGATGTCTGATATTTTCCAAGAAAATGCAGAAGTGTCCTTTCAACTCTCTTCCCCGCCCCCTCCTCCCCCCCCCTCACACACACACACACACACACACACACATCACATATCACTCTTATTCAAGGGTCAGATTGTAATAAATCTGAAAGCAAACAGTGTTCCGTTGCTCTTCCAGTGTTTACCTAATTGACTAGATCTTACATTCAAATCTTCAGTGGTTGCTGGTTAAGGTAAGCTGTGAAGTGGAACTCATGGGTGGGCGAGGGTGCTTGCTTTACAAGACTGAGATAAATGCCAGATTGAAATAACGACTTAAGGTCAGGTAGGCTGAGGAATGTAAATGGTAGCAGATTTCCATTTCCATTTTTACTTTATAAAACTGCTAATAAGGCATATATAAAGCTTAAAATATCCCACTCAGCAGTGAAGACATTAATTTTGCTTACACACCACTATTCACACTTGTAGAATTTCTGACAGTTTCAGAAACCCATGAGAATTAAGAGGTCTCTAGCAAATGGATGCACATCGATAAAATATCCTTAGTGAGGCTTTTTTTTTTTTTTTTAAAGCTGATCCCAAGTTTTCCACTTACAGTCACTGACAATGAAGGCAGCATGTGCAATGTTTTACAATGACTTTTTGATGTTTTCTTCCTATTCTGAATGTTCCCTTTGTGCCTTTGAAGTCAACAGTGCTGTAGAATTTTACCTGTTCTTTAATATTTCAAAAGCCCTTTTCTCAGCACCATCTTTGCACACCTGGAGTTTAGTAAGCCTTGACAAGCCCTCACGTTGCACGCCTTTAAGTAACGCGAAGGATTTCCTGCTGCTCCAGTTTGCTTCGAGGAGGTGAGGCATTTAAAAATGGCTAACCGTATTCCAGGAGCCTTGTCGTTTCTAGAGAATTTGATGCTTTGTAAATTGTTCATGTTATTTTAAAGGAACAATAAAAGCTTCAAAATACCTTGGTAATAGTTTCATAAACTTATGTCAGTGACATAAGGCAAAGGTTCTCCTTTGTAGGGAGAGAATGATGAATAAAAGTGGCCAGAAAAAGAAAACAAGATGAAATGATAGCCACTTGCTGACTATTATTCTGATCTCTGTCTGTCTGTATCAGCTTGGAGGTAGTAAATGCCATTATGAATTTAAATAAGCCATTGCTCACCCACACTTAAATGAAAGTAGGAGGGAACAGTTCTGTATATTTGACTGTGGGGACATGGCACTTAAATGTAATCAAATTCATTTCTTTGAAAATGACATTTCAAATTTTGATCAAAACTAAAATGAATTCTGTATGTTCTGTGGTGGGTAACAAGACTTCCTGGGGCGTTGCGCAGTCCAGTGATAAGAGAACCAGACTTCAAAACTAAGCAAGTAATATACTTTGTATAAGACTAATGACTAATTTTCCCTTTCACTTACTATGTATTTGAACATGTGCTGACTCATTTAATCTTCTTTATCACCCTCTGACATGTATACTAATATTATACTCCATTTTACAGATGAGGAAACTGAGGCGGAAATAACAAATAGCTAGTCCAAGAACACACAGATAATAAGTGGGGAAGCCAGAATTTGAACCCACATAGATCAACTCCAGAGTTTTATGTTCTGTTGTCTATCTATACTGAAAAAAAATCTACCTTTAAGCTATAAATCTGGAATAATCATTGATCCCTTCAGTAGTGGTGGGGACACTAAAGCTGAAACTGAAAGTTTCATTTTTCTTAGCTGGGATTGCTCAAACCCTCCCAACAGGGAAATTGAAGATTGTTTTTCCTAATTGCTTTATGGAAATTGTAAACCTAATATTAGACAAATGAACAAGCAGAAACTATTTTTGCATACAACACCTGGAACAGTGGCCTATCAAGTTACAGCACAGAGCGTTTTCCTTCCATGATCTCATTGGACTCACATGCAGATGTCCACGCACATGCTCACTTTAGCCTTGCAGCAGATACCTCTTATTGCCATAAGCATAAGTTCTTGAGGGTATCTTGCTGACAAGGATATTGGGAAAATCTTGGGCTCTAGAGTCAGACAAAACTGGGTTTGAATCTCAGCTTTTTCATATGCTAGTTGTTTAATTTTGACAAAGTTTTTAGCATTTCTCAGCCTGAGTTTTCTCACAATAATATCCAAACCAAGGGTTGCTTTGAGAATTAAGTGAAATAATGCTTACAATTACTTTGGAATGTAAGTATTCAGTAAATATTTTCTAATCTATTTCTCTATTTTTCTTTTCTCTGTTACTGAAATTCTTGTATGACATTGGGAGTATATTTGAGGATCTCTAACTCCACTTATCCAGCTGTCAAATGGTATCAGTATTCCCCAGTTGCATACAAAGAGAGTATGTTAACAGTTGATCCAGAGCTTTGAAGATGAAAATTGCCATGCAACTGTTTGCTACTATAACTTACTAATCTGTTTTTTAAATGTAGATTTTTTTAAAGATGAAATCACCATTGCTTTAATATACTTTTCTTACCTTTTCCATTGCCACACCCCATCTCGCCCCTGCTCCTTAAGACTTTCATCTTTAAATGACACTGCAAAATGACAAATTAAAATTTTCACTTTGTATTCTAATCTTATTAGGTGCATTGGCCTTTTAGAACAAGCTAGCATTTGGAATTAGGCTCAAGTGTTATTAGAATTGTTTTTATGAATCATGACTGAAGGTATATTTGGTCTGGAAGGTCACCCATGTGAATTTTCAGCTGGAGGATCCACTGTGTAGATCTCAAATACTTCACTTATTTATTCATTACATAAATAATTATTAAACATCTGTTCTGTACCAGGAACTGTGCTTGGTGTTGAGAATATATCACCTGGAAATGAGTCTGGAAGAAGCCTAAGCCTGGCTGGGGAGGTGGATTTGTAATGATGGTAAGAGTCATTTACTGAGTACTCACTGATAATGCCAGGCACCTCACTTATGATGCCTCATTTAGTTCTCATGCATGTCAGATAAGGAAACAGGTTCAGAGAGGTTAAGTAATGTGCCTATAATCTGAGTCAGTAGTAGTAGATGCAAACCCAAATCTGCCTGTTGTTAAAGTCCAACTTTTCACTTTTTTTTACTACTTCCTAAATTAACAGATTATTTTGGTATTGTGCATAAGTGCAACCAAGGTAACCAAGAGATGGTAGCTGGTGTTTGAGACTTTAACAGCAGCTGTTCTCCACATTGTATTTGGCATTGATCGTGATCCCCTGTATTTCCTCATGTGGGTGATCGATAAACAGAATGACGCCTGCTGGAAGGTGGAAAAATGTTTGAGCTCTTCTGATCTAATTATTTTTTACCAACACATCATCAAAGTCCTAGCAGAGGGAAACTAAAGGCAATGATTCTAAATTTATAAAAAGTTAAAAGAATGGAGCAGGAAGGGGGAGATTTTTGACCCAAGTCTTGCTTCTGTGACAAGTGGTAAAATGGTAGTCAGAAGTTTAGAATCCTTTGGAAGTGGAACTTTAGCTTTAATAAGACTCATCTTTTAAAAATTTTCACTTCTTTAAAGATAGAACAGTCTTCTTTATTATCATTACCCATTGCCTGCACATGACTGTCACTCCAAATGTATTTGTTTAATGAAAAATTAATGAATGTCTGCAGCAGCAAAAATGTATTCCTGAATCATAGCTAGGTGCAATGTCCACACTCCTCCTATGCTGCTTGGGAGTCTGGGGCATTTTGAGAATAGCTGTGTAAGGAATATGTGAACCTTTGTAAATTGTCAAATGAATGAAAAGATTACAAACTTATATAAATATATTTATTTGATTTGGTAGGTTAATTACTGAGTAACATCTTGTTGGTTAAAAAGATGTGCTCTGGAATTAGATTTTATGGGCAAGTTATTTAAAACCTAACTAAGTCTCTTTTCTCATCTTGTAAAATGGAAATAATAGTCATATCTTTCTCATGTCATCAAATGAGATAATGAATGCACACTAACAAGTTAATTGTTGTTTGAACTGGTTGCTAAAGTAGTGACTAAGGCAAGGTTTCCACAGCATAATGTTTAAAAGAAAAGTTCAGGAAAAATGTAGTCAATGTCGGATACGAAATTGGGTCAGTCTTGGTCCTCTGAGAGGCAAAGGTGAGCTTGAGATTAAATGTGAAAGAAATATCTGTGTGAGAAAATGGGGAGAGAGCTGGACAAGCTGGAAATTTCATCAGACTCATACCAGTTTGATCAGCAGTGAAGGAAAGAAGAAAAGGCTGTTGGATTGATGTGCCCTTGACTCTTGTGTGATGAAGGCAGGCTCCAGGAGGCCCTGAGGCAAAGTTGGCTGTCAGAGGAGTTTGTTCTCCCAGGAATGGGCCTGCCTTGTATCCCTGCCACATTCAGTCATGGGCTAGTAGATCCTCCTTTTCTTTGCCTCATTTGGCACAACATAAAGTCTGCCTCATGTTTGAATTACTTGTGGCTAGGGAGCAGAAATTTGTCTTAAACATTTTTGTATCTCCCACAACTTCCAGCAAAGTGGTTCTATGTACATAGAAAATATTAAGCTGTTGAATTCTATGGCAGCGACAATAATGGGCCTTGCAGATTTCCAAATACAGAGAATGTAATTGAACAAGCTCTCCTACTATTGGGTTCTAAACTATAGGCTGCATTTGCACTGAGGCCATGCTTCCCAGAGCTCCCACCAGCCCATAAGTAGGGAATTCAGAGAAAAAAATAAGGCGACTATGTTACTTACATTTTTAATTGGTTGCATTTGCATTATGAAAATATGTAAGTAAATTAAATTGCCAATCTTCTATTAAAGGGAAGACTGAAGCTCCATTCACAGCCTGTTTTCCTAATTATGAGCAAATGGTCCTGACTATTATATGACTATAGGTAAGGGCAACACTTAAACTTGGCTTGGAGATAGAAAAAAATGCTTATTTTTAATTGCAGGATAATATGAAATGCTAGTTCCTTTTTAATGGTAAGATATGTATAATGTTGGTTTCTCAAATAGGTTATTCCCATTGCTTGTCTATGTAGTTAACCCCAAGGGAGACAAATGTTGTTTTCCCAAAGCCATCCAAAGATAATTCACACTTCTTGCTTGCTCTCCTCCCACTTTTGTCTCCCCATCTCCATTACATCTTAGAATATCTTTTTTGGTAGGAATATTTCAATTACAGACATTTATGGTAGAACTCAGATATGTATCCTAACTTTTTAAATCTCAGCATTCCCAGGTCTATAGAACTTATTTTACTTTGGTATCTACTAATATGATGTCCTTTCATGGTCTAAAGTAACTTGTCAGGAAAACAGAAGACTTGCCTAACTGACAGGTCGGAGCTAATCACAGATGTCATTCTGTGGTGAGGGATGGGAGGAAAGATGGCTCATTTGGCCCACCTGTGAAGGTTCCCCAGGGTAGAATGTTTCTCACCTGAGGTTGAGGAAATTTTAAAATTAAAGGGCCATATTTGGCTGACAATTAGAAGAAAAGTCCAGTTAGGTATGCCAGAGAATAAAATTCATATAAGTTACCAGACTGAGGGCTCAGAAGCAGCGTCTCATGAGATTAGTGATTAGATGGTCTGAGAGAGGGTAATCTATGAAATACTGGGTTCTGATGGGTGGGGAGTTGAATGTCTGGGGTGAGCCGTGGAGCAGTGTAGCTGGTTTGGGGGACAAGGGGACTATTGCCATTATAAAGACTGAAAGAAAGGCAGAGTCCTGGAGTAGCTGAGAAACTTTAGGATGCAAAGGACAATTGGAATTAGAACTCAGGATCTGGAATTGTAAGTATGAGGCCAAGCTCAGCCCTCATTGCTACTTAAATACACTCAAATCACAGCACATGGGAAATCTAAGCTTGGTATTATTTTGATTGTAAATGAAAAAGAAGACTGACTATATCACTTAGATCATAATTCAAGTGTCAAAGCAAAGTAACCTCTGTAACTTTATAAAAATGCTTAAAACTAACACGTTTTCTTTAATAGTAGTATGTGTATGTGAGAGAGAGAGAAAGAGAGAGAGATTTGAGCTATTTAGCTAATTTTCAAGGTACTCTCCTATTGCTTATATGGATACAAAGCCTTAAATTAAACCAAGATGATCAATATTTTCAACTTTACAGATATGCTTGCACTAGATTCTGGCCAGCCTCAGGTATGATCGGATCAGGAGATCCTGCTAATGATGCATAATTGGGAGTTAACGTCCTCATTACCTCAAAACTGCTTTGCTTCTGGATGAATTTCTTTAGCTCTATTCTTCCAGTAGTGGACTGGCCAAGCTCTTGCATAGTACCAAGGGGAAATGTGTTTCAGTCCAGCTCTGAGTTGGATTAGTTGATGTGGCGTCCCTCTGATCCTCTGCCAGATGTCTATCCCCAGCTGGCAAAGCTCTCCGCCTTCCTTTCAGTGGTTGTCAAGGCTGAGCTTCCTGCCAGCAGGAGCTGCTCTCTCCTCAGTGGAGGGCAATATGCCCTCAATCAGCATTTAGATTCTTGTGTGAAGACATTCATGGACAGAGCTCCCCACTGCTTCTCATCTGCCTTCTGTTTTCGGAATTTCCCAGACATCTCCTGAACTGTTGGGCTTCTGTGTGTGGCCAGTGTCGGGTGGGAGTTTTGGGGGGATCAGTGATACAAACTGGAAAGGCCTGAATATTCACAGACCTTGTTCCCAACGTTCTTCAAGTGTCAATATGGGGCTTGGCATGTGGCCCAGGGGATTGCTTGAGAAAAGGGCCTATGAGTTGAATGTTTTCCATTCTTGGAAGCCCCACAGTACCATGGTTAAGGGCACAGGCTGTAGAGCCAGAGAACCTGGGTTAGAATGCCAGCTCTATCAGCTGCCAGCACGCGTGTGGATTAATTGACGTGGAGTCTCTCTGTGACATTGGGCTGGTTACATAATCTCTATGTGCTTCAAAAACAACGGTGCCTATTTCACAGGGTCCTTGTTAAAATTAAATGAGCTACTGATTGTAAAGTATTGGCAACAGTGCCTGGAACTGGGTAAATATTACATAATTGTTTATTAAATTAACTAGGTTCATGTCTCTCAGGTTTAGTGAATGAAAACACAAATTGATTACTAGAGATATATAAGTATTCTGCTTGAATACTAGAAAGTAATATCTGTAGTTACCACTTATGGACTGCTTACCATAATCTAAATAGTATGCCAACCATTTCACATAATAATAATGAAAATGTATGTAGCATTTGCATGTTCCAGGCACAATTCCAAGCCACTTGACCTACTTTACTCCTTTCTTCCTCACAACAACGTAGACAGGAGTACATATATGCCATTATTATTATCAACCCTATTGTACTGATGAGAAAACTGAAGCAAGACAATGTTAGATAACTTGACCAAGGTCCCATAGCTAGGAGTAGAACAAATTTTTAAAAATTGTTTCTAATCCTCACCTGAGGATATATTTTTATTAATTTTTAGAGAGAAAGGAAGAGGGGAGGAGAGAGGGAGAAACATCTCTGTGAGAGAAACATTGATCGGTTGCCTCCTGTACTTGCCCCAACTGGAGATCAAACCCGCAACTTAGGTATGTGTCCTGACCAAGAATTGAACCCACAACCTCATGGTACATGGGATGGTGCTCCTACCAACTGAGCCAGCCACCTGGCCAGGGCTAGAACAGAACTTTGAATCTGGGCAGAGTGGTTCCAGAATCTGTGCTCTTAATTAACCACAGTACACACTCCCTCTCATGGAACCCCTTCTCAACTCATCAGAGCAGTCTATGAAGAGGTATTAGTATTACCCTCATTTTATAGAGGTTGAAACTAAGGCTTATAGAGGTTAAACATATTGCCTAAGTTCACACTGCAACTAAGTGGGAGAATACTTGGATTCAACCAAATTTGCTAAAATTCTAGAATAAAATCAAGAAAAATCTGACAAGTCTGAGTGAACTTAAAGTGAGGAAGGAGGGGAAGAGGGAGAAGTTCAGTAGAACAAAATACTTGTTATCAGTGCTGCTCCGGAAAATTTAAGATGTGGAACATGTACCATATATGCTTAAGATCCTTCCAGAGAAGTGTATTTATAAAAACTCATCAAGAAATAATTTCAGTTTTAGCTACTCTTGCTAAGGCAAAATTCTTTTCAGTGTCTGTTTTCAATATCTTAAGGGTCTGTTATAGATCTAATTCTGTCTTCTAAGGAAGTATATTTCCTCAAAGAACATTTTTAAAAAGCAGCAAAGATATGTTCAATGTTATAATATTCAGTGCAAAAAAATCTGAGTGCAAAATTGTATGACAACTTCTAGGCAAAAATACTCAGCCATATGGACAAATCCCTGGAAGGGATTACAAAGTAATGAAAATACTTGTTTTGTTAAGGTGGTGAAATTGTAAATTACAGAATGGTTTTCTTTTAATGTTGCTATTACTTGATATTTAAAGAAGATAAGTTTTAAAAAATCAGCCAGTATTGTTACCTTGCTGACTAGCTATTTTGAACCAGAATTAGCCCATGAGACCAGCTACTTTTCTACTCTTTTAAAACACTACATTGCTTTCAGATCTTAAAATTACCTACATTAATGTAAGTGCAGACACGAGTTATCTGTGACTGGTCAGCAGTGTTCAGAACAGAAACACAAGTATATTCGTGACTGGTGTGCAAGGTAAGTTAATATTGATCGACAGTTAGTGTCTCTAGTTCAAGAGCGTGTGCCTGGCCTAATACTACAGAAACCTCTAATGTCTCCCCCTTTTAACTGCTGTGCACTTGGCTACCAGGTCCATATAGCCCATATGAGCCTTGAACTTCTCTTTAAGAAAATTTAATTTGATTTGATTGTTGACAGTATTACAGATGTCCCCCAATTTCCCCACCTCCCACTGTCCCCTCCTCCCAGCCCCTGCCCCACCCCAGGCCTTCATCACACTACTGTCTGTGTCCACTGGTTATGCATCTATGTAGATGAGTTCTTGTACTTCTTGACTACATTTTCATTAGTGTCATAAGCTTGATTTGTAGTGTCCTCTATTTTACCATTTGTACACAGCATACTGCCTTCCATAAACCTTCTTTGACCCAAACCAGCTGGAAATGATCTCCCCTCCTCCAAACTCTCACTACCTGTAACTGCCATTCTACACATGTGGCATGCGATATGCCTATCATCTCTGCTCTTCTAGATCCTAAGCTTCTTGAGATCATGGTCTCTGCGAAAGCCTTTTTTGGTCTCTTATAAAGCTCACAAATTCCAGGGGAATTTCTAGATATAGCTTTGTTGATGGAGATAAGAATGAGTTATGAAAAATTAGGGACTCTGTTCACCTTACTTTAGGGATATTTCTAGTGTTACATTGTGCCTGCACCATGGGGAATAAAACAATATTCCAAGATGTAAGAATGTCAGAATTGAACATGGTCTAACATTTTAATGGATTCATTATAAATTATGTCTTTCAGTAATTTTAATTTTACCCATAGAATTAGAAATACAGTGTATAAAATTTTCGTTCACATAATCCATGGATCTGTATAGGCAAAGGGTAAGTTTTATCGCCAAAGCAATTTCACTTCAGATGGACTCAGGTCTGATGTAGTATTTACGGTGCTTTGCCACTTTTGTGTTCGCTTTAGTCTTTTATGGACTCACCTTTCAGTTTTATGTCTTAATAATTGTCATCAGCATAACCTTGCCTTGAAGGAGATAAATTCATGGCTTAGAGAGAAAATTTTCCAAAGGAGAGAGGTGAGATCCATCAGATGACATTTATGTCTTATATGCTTACTGATACAGGATTATTAAGAAGACTGAAGAATAAAAATTAGCAACTCAATTAAATAATTTCTTTTCATTTTATTTTTTCTCTTTTTTTAACATTTTGTCCAAACAAGTGCTTCTCAAGATGATATATGTAAAACAAAGGAAAAATCTCTGGCATTCTTTTCTTTGCCAGATTGATTAGTATAAGTATTTACACATAGGTTAGTATGTTTTAAAAAAAGGTTTTGTTGTTTGTTTTTAACTTCTAGAGCTTTGCCTATTTGCTCACATATCAATGTATGGTGGACTTGAACCATACTTTCAGTTCAGCCTTAGCTTTCGCTTTCAACAAAATGAGGATTTGATTTTCGTATCACTTATCTATTGTGAAGACTCTGTCTCAAAGATGGGAAATAGAGATGACTCTCTCAGTTCCCCAATGAGGGAACCTATATGTTGGTGCCAACTGACCAGCACTTCACTTCTCTGAACTGTCATGAAAGCCATTCTTTGTGTTTCACTTTAATGGGAAAATAAATGGTCCTAAGATTGAAAAATAAGTGACATTGAAAGAAAAAGGCAAAGCAATTTAAAACAAAGAAAAAAGAAGGAAGGAAGGAAGGTAGAGAGAGCTGCTGAATATATCTAATTGGAATAGTTTTATAACATTCATTGATATTTTAGCATTGCCTCCCAGCCTTCGTATTCATATCGAAATATAACCTGTGTTATACATAAGATCCCTTATTAAATCTCTTTATGATTTCAGAAAAATGCTGCATATATGGAGAAAGGAACTGTACATGATTAGGAAATAGATACTTATGTCAGGTTAGCCTAACAATATATTCAACTCCATTCTCAAAATTAAGGGATTAGTTCATAGTTAACATTGGTTGACTTGTCCTTAGTTTCTAGACTTTTGTACATTTTAAGTTTCTCTAAACCCCAAGCTTTTGAGAAAATAGAGAAAAGGAAACTATATTAATGAATGTTTGATACAGCCTGAACAGAAGGAAGAAAGGTAATTTCTAAAGACATTTCAAAGAAACAGGAGAAAAGAACATTAATTTCCATGTAAATGTATTCAGAAGCCTAGGCTTTTCAGTCTTCTGAGGTGTAAGAATTAATTATCAGTTTTCAAGAGCAAAATTTATTCATGGTAAGAGCTATAGCAATCAGAATCCTTCAGGTGTAAAATTCATGAAATTAATATTGAGCCGATTAAAGTTAAGTAAATAACCATTCTCTTTTCCTATACTGTAAACTTTCAAATATTTGATGGTGCCCTTTGGTGTGTTTTGAACAGTATTTAAAAACTGCTCCTATATTTTGAGTTATAAAGGAAGAAGTTAAATGTGTTCTAATTCATGGTAAAAACACATTAGAAAGGATAATTTCTCTTTGTGACCCAAGACTATGTTCTGAATGTTTAAAGAACTATTCAGCTGGTAACTATTCAGTGTTGCAATCATTGATGACTATGAATGTATTCTTACAAATTAATTATAATAATACTTCTCTAGCCAACCCCAAAAGACCTAATCAAAACTTAAGAATAATGTATTCCACTTTTTTATCTATATATATATATATATATAAAAGATGCTTGGTTTAAAAATGTGTTTTAATACCCGCAAAGAAATGAGAAAAGCATCAGTACCTTTTATAAATAAGCAGTATAAAAATATTGGTTGCACTGTTTAAATGAGGCTGCTATGTGAAATCTGAGCAAAGTCAGAATTGATAGGCCATGGGAATACATAATATTTGCAATCATCACCTGATTAGACAGATGACTTAAGATCAACAGGAAGGGAGAGAATAATGGAATTAAACAACTTTATAAACAGAGGCAAATCAGGAAACTTTAGTAGTTGTTGGAGGGATATTTTATAAAAGTCTCAAAGCTTCAGTGTATTTTTAAGGTCATTGATCATTTATGTTTGATGTCCTCTAGGGCCAGATTAAGACTAGAAAGGACCTTGTTAAAAAGTAGAACATTTTAGGGTTCCATTTGTCTGCTTCAATTAAAGGGACTGATAATGAAGTCATGTTTCAGTGGAACACCTTAAACGGAACTGTGATTTTCTGACTGCCATCAACTTTCCATGTGCTTTCCGATGAATCATTCCCCTTGGCTGAGTCAAAGTTTAGTTTAATGAAAGGCGAATTGGGATGAACAAATGAATGCACATTCCTAGAAAACAAAGTGAGAATTTCCCTCCTCGTATTCTTTTGGCAATTGTAACATAGGACATGAGCACCACATACATTTCAAATGACATTTCACGCTGGTAGCAGAGGTGGGAAGAAGGCAAAGATCTTGCCTTTATCAAATGAGGCTTTTATTAAACCATCATTTTTATCTTTAAGGGGCAAGTGGCTCTCTGTTCTGAATTAAAGTTGCAGTTTGAGGTAAGACTACTCAGACACTTCAAGTGTGAGAGGAGACCAGAAATCTGAGATGAGGCAGGTGAAAAAAGTGGGAAGAAGTAGGACATTTGGAAATCATCATTGCAAAAGGATTATTGAGCCAACCAAAGCAAACTTCAGTGAACTGCTTAAACCTGGATCTACCCAAAGATTGGACCTTTTCCAGTTACACATTCATATGGATTTAGAGCCAAGGTCTTACTTTGACACTGACACATTCTTCTGATTTTTTTTTTTTTTTAATGACTTGGATGCAAGCTATTTCTCCTAGGAGACTTAGTCACATGTCTTTCTCTTGTGTCTACGCAATTTCTTGGCTCCATAATCTGGGTTTGAATTTCGAGAGTGTTCTCTCAAAGTCCTCAGAATATATTGAAATCTCATGAAACTTTCACATTGTAACTTACTGCATGGCAGGTTCTCCTACCTCTTTGAGGGAGTAGAGTATTAAGATACATTGGTAAGATCTGGAAACAACCCAAGTGCCCAGAAGATGAGTGGATAAAAAAGTTGTGGGACATTTATACTATGGAATATTAAAAAACTATAAAAATAAAAAAGAAGGATCTCTTATCCTTTGAGACAGCATGGAAGGAGCTGGAGAATATTGTGCTAAGTGAAATGAGCCAGTTAGAGAAAGACAGGTATCATGTGATCTCACTCATATGTGGAATCTAAAGAACAAAATAAACTGGTGAACAAAATCGGTCCAGAGACATAGAGCATGGAACAGACTGACAGATCTCAGAGGGAAGGCAGGGGTGGGTGGGTATATGGGAAGAGATTAACCAAAGAACTTATATGCATATATACAGAACCCATGGACACAGCCTGGGGTGGGGGAGTGAGAGTGGGGTACAAGGGGTCAATGGGGAAAAGAGGACATATGTAATACTTTCAACAATAAAGATAAAAAAATTAAAAAAGATACATTGGTGAGTGAGAAATTGTGAAGTGGTTCTTAACAAACAAAAGCTTTGCCTGTCTCTAGGTGGAATTTCTGGGGCATGACTTTGAGGACTTATGCTTTGACATAAAGTTACATCTGATGATTACAAAATCTACATTAAATTTTACAAATCATTCACATAGGAAATGCTCCTAATCCATAAATACCTATTTAGGTCATCCAGTTGGGAAAAAATGAAAACCATATTTTGTCTCATTGTCAAGGTTTCCAGTGAGAAAAACCACAGGTAATCATTCCAATGTGTCCCCAGACTATGAAAACAAACGTTCATCTCTAGGATTATTTGTTTAGTGAAAGAAAGTTTGTACAGCTTGTGGGAAACCATCTCCTAGGAGGCTGTTCTCTTTTATGTTTATTCTGCCTGATTTATCTTCCTGAAGAGTAACTCTGATGTCCCAACTGTCAGCCACTTTTTGACACGTAGGCTTACTGTTGAACCTGGCACTGTATTATTTCTCTTGGTTTAGAGATACCTGAGTGTCTGCCAGAGCCAAAATGCTGTTTTTATAAAAGAAAACAGAAAGATAAAAAAGAAAGAAAGAAATAGGGCAAGATGAAGATCGAGATCATTCTATTTACTCTTGCCGGGTCGAAATTTCATTTACAGTGTAGAGGGGCTTGATTTTTACAAAGAATCATGGGAAAGGGAGAAAGATCCTTGAGTCCTTTAAGGAGCCTAAGGCTGAGCTTCAGCTCATAGTTTTGTCTTTTGATTTCATTGAAATACGAATCCTATACCCTTAAGTACTATTTTAGAATCTTAGATTCTTAACAATATAACCCTGTGATTTCCATGTTTCCAAATACACATTGAAAGCTTGCTTGTTGGGACCATCTAGTAAGGGTATATGCTACTTATAAAAACCTGATGTAGCAGTGCTCTTCCCCCTGGGTACACTGCACTCTGTTCCCAAAGTAGTGTACCCTACAAGATGCAGAAGAGATGCAATCAGCCAGTTGGATTAGCCCGTATGTGTGAAGCAAAGGATTGAGACAATTCCCCAGGTAATCTAAGAATTGGTCTCTCCTCTTCTGTTTCTGTTGTTATATGGCCTCACACTTATTTACACTCAGGTAGGCTTATTTTCTACTTTATTAGAATAAGAACTGTAAGAAAGGCTTTTCTGGAAGAGCTAGGTCAAGTCCTGGCTCTGTCAAATATTTCCTAGCTGTGTGATCTTGGACAAGGTCCTGACTCTCTGCTCCTCTGCATGCTCCTCAGAATAATGAGGTGGGGATTGACTCTGATATGCTTACCTCACAGTATTATTGCCAAGGTCCAATGTATATGTGTATGTGTATGTGTATGTACATGTATAAGAAAGTCCATACAAAAATGAGATTGTGCCAATTTTATATAAATAGCATAATTCTTTCTAATTCCGGGAAGCTGACCCTATAACCCCAGCTTCAGCCAATATGTCTTCAAAACAAATGGCTAGTCTTAGAAATTTTGTAACATTTATAGATGTATAGATTTTTGTTTCCAATAAGAATTTTTCTTTTGGGTTCAAAATTTGAAGGCCAGTGAGTAAGTTTGAGTAGTTATGATTGGATATTGTTCCCATTTTAAATAAGTTGGATTTAGCAAACAGTACAAGAAGTAGTTGGGCAAATTATGGGTAATTCAAAATGAGTTATTTTAATTTAATTTAAAAACAAAGGAAACATATTATGTAGAAGACAAAGGAGAAACAGTCTTAGCCATAGTATGCAATAGGCCAAACCTAAACCTCCTTAACCTTTAGGACCATGGAAAGGAGATTTCCTCAACTTCTTCATTATGATATCTCTCGCAGTCAGAATTTGTTTTATTTTATACAAAAGAATTTAACCTTTAACATGAATCTCTGGGTTTTGAGTTCTGAGGCCCTTAAATTCATTCTTTTGAATCAATTATCAATTACAGTAAAGTTTCTTTTACTCAATAGATTAGCAAATTTTTGTTCTGGTCATTATAATAGTATAAATAATAGTTACTGTGTAAGACATTCAAAATAAGAATATAATAAAATGCATTTAAATTGGACATTGCTTATCTTTATCTAATTATATTTAGTTTCTTACTAGGCCTCAGGTTATTGCAGAAACAGCATTAATGAAAACTTGTGTTTTCCAATTTAATTCTAGATAACAGAATGTATTTATGGTTTGAATAGTAGGAAAAAAACCTTACTAATTTGGATTGTGTCTGGGATTACAAAAATTCAAAAGTATAGAATAAGTTTAAATGCAGTTTCATTGCATATAACTTCAGCTGCTCTCAGGTTGAAAACATATATTCTAAATTAGAAGAAAATAAATTAATAACACTGATGTTAAATGCTTTCACGTTTGTGTATCTCAGATCATTAGTCTCTATTTTTTTCCAGCCACCAAGAAAAACATGTGACAGCAGAAACAATAATGTTTTCTTGAGTGACCCCAGCCACACTGCATTATTATAGAAACGTTCAGGGTCCTTTGAAAAACAACAGGGAAACTTTTCCAGTGTTGCTCAGAGCGTCCTTAACTGCGCTCTGTGTCAGATATTGGGACATAAATAAGAGAACTGTCTGGCTTCACTAAACAGTGTGAGGCAATTTCTGCTCAGGCTGGGAAAGGTAGAAAACACTTTCCAAGGCAGCTTCAGGGTTGTTAATTAAAACACAGTGCAAATTAGAATGAAAAATTAAAGTCGTGGTCAGTAGTTTGGGACTGATGGGAGGCTTCTCCCAAGAATTGGAAAATAAGTTTGTAGGCTCTAGTTTCATTTCACAACACAGATCAGAACAAAAACCTTCCACATTAACCACTTCAGCATTTATGAAGAGGCTCTGCTGAAAAGTTGAAAATCGTCTTTTAGTAAATTCCTTTCATTTTAACTAACTGCTAGCTTTAAATTCATGCTACTGTGGACAAAAAAAGGGACACATACTAAATCTGACAAGCTCAGGGGAACCCTGCATGCTGGGCCTTACAAACTCAGAGACTGAAAGTAACCACATAGGATGGTCTGAAATTAAAACTTTCTAACTAAAAGCGAGCCATGGTGGGTAGTCATGTCTTAGGCTGGTATTTTTCTTGACAAAGGTCAATAGTTATCTTAACTGAGCCTATCATCTTTCTGCATCTATAATAACATACCTTTTGGCCCTCGGGGGAGTATGGGGGGGGCACTGCGGGAAGGAGGGAACGGGACATCGGTCATACTATCAAAAATAAAGATAAGTTAAAAAAATGAAAAGAGCCCAACTGGCATGTCACAGTGGTTAAGCACTGACCTATGATCCAGGAGATTGAAGTTCGATTCCCGGTCCTGGCACATGCCCGGGTTGGGGGCTTGATCCCTGGTTGGGGGTGTGCAGGAGGCAGCCGATCAATGACTCTCTCATCATTGATGTTTCTCTCTCTCTCTCCCTCTCCCTTCCTCTCTCTGAAATCAATAAAGATATATTTTTTAAAAAGAAGAAGAGGATGTACCTCTGGAATAACAGAGTAACCCCCTTTACCAGACCCCTCAGAGCAGGAGACCACAGAACCCCTCATTGTTGTCTTGTTCTCCCACATACCATCTCTATGCGCTGTAAATGTTAATTGTTAACTATCCTGTACCCCCCAATATAAAAGAAGTATATGTCTATCTGCTTTACTTTTCATCCAGTCTCAGAGATTTCCCTGCTTTGCTTTCTTCCACCTCCCTAATCTATCACCAGTGGATTTCATGTAACCCCTTGATGTCTTCTCCTTTGATTCTGATGTATAAAATAAGTGATAAAGCTGCCATTTTTCTGGAGCATTTTCTCAATCCATTCAGATTTTGCTTCCTGGCAATTATCATCAGTTTGACTCAAATAAACTCATAACAGCTCTCTACAGGTTTGGACGTTCCTTACATTGGCTCTACTTAAACTGTTTTCTGATTATGAATTGGCCTACTGATTGGCCTGTCTAAAAGCAATAAAGTTAGTTATACAGAATTAAGTACTCAGGGACTCCTGTCTCCAAGACTATTGTTTCAGTTTGCAAATTAACAAAATGACATTTAGACTTTTACATTCCGGTTTCATGAATGTGATTAATGGAAATCCCATTTATAGGTGGACCTGCTCTCACTGTGGGAAATACTAATGGACACAGTGGGACTCTGGACTCTGGACTCTTTACCAAATTCATGAGATCGCTCTGTGAAGCCTGCTCTCCAACCAACCATCCATCCAGGCTCCTCCAAAATAATAAATTAACATCAGATCAGATCAAGCTTTTTCTTGTCCAAAAACAATGATGGATGGTGTCAGTAATGATAGGAGTGATTTTTTTCCACCCTCACTCCTTGGGAAATGCTGATTGTCCCCATCTTGTGACACTAAACATTTTGCCTACACTGACATTTTCCCTTGACGAAATTCCTGCAAAAGCCATTTTGTTCAGTTTGGCTGAACTTGTGAGACGTGTTGGCTTTCTACTTCAGCATGGAATAGAATGTATAATTTACATGTTAGAAAATAACTTTTTCTTCTGATTAAATAAGTAAAGCATGCTCAAAATTTAGAAAACAAAGGAAAATAAAAAGGAAATACAAATTCCCTGCAATTCCAGCACTTGTAGGTACACTTTTAAAAAATCTGTTTGCTTCTCCTGACTAGTATTAATTCAGTAACTCCTATCGATATGCTTTGTCATTCAGTGGGAGACACAATGATGTTAGGGAGGGAAATGGTATTTTAGGAGTAGCCAGTAAGAGTACTATCTGCTCCGTTGTTAAACCATGAAAATAAACAGCCAAAGAACTACCCAGAGTCCAGTTCCAGGGAAGGATAAATGCCGACATGAGAGGTAGAGAACTGCAGATTTTAGACGAATACATGTTGCTTCTAATTATCCTGTATAACCTGGTAGATTTTAGCCCCAACTAATCAAGGGAATTGGAGAAAATCTCATTTATTCCATTAAGGCAGCTGATGTGACTAGAGTGAATTTTCTCTTTCTGAGTCTGAGTCTCTTCTAATTAACAAGCAGGTCACAGCCCAAGGGTCACTTTCCTGAAGCAGTCTAATGGCTTTCCCCCCTGTATTTCTTTTTTATGGTTAAACTTTCATTTTTGACTTTATAATCTCTGTTTTTGTGTTTGTGATTTAAGATCCTCAGAGGCTTGTAAAGGATTTATTGGTGCCCTCTCTCTGGGTAAGGGCCTCAACACATTTATATAATTGAACAGCTTCCTAGTAAAGAGCATACCTTTAGGGGGCCAAGTTTTCAGAATCTCAAACTAAGACATGTAGTTTAACAAGGAAGACAGGACAAAATGTGAAATGAAACTGTCTTGACATTCAGGAGAGGAGAAAGCTCTGTTCTGGAGAAGCATTCCCAAGGGCTTTCTGGGTTCACCTCAGGAACCAATCTTGTTCCCTGTATTCATCAGGTATTAATTAATGCTTCAGTGAGCATTCACCAGTTTTTCCAGCTTTTGAATAGAAAATTGAACTTTAAAAAAAATAATCAATTTTGCCTTAGGCTTCCAAGTATTTTGAAATTAAAAAAAAAAAAATTGTGTAGGAAGTTTTAGGCAAGGAATGTCCATGCCAGGTAAAAGAACTGGGGGCAGGGGGCAAGGTGTAGGGGATGAGGGGCACTTATTTCTAAATTTTCTCTGAAAGGATGTCTCGAGGGGCCCTTTGCTCTCAAACTGTGCACTGCTGTTAACAGCAGACAGTGGTGTAGGCACAATGGTTCTTTGTCATGTCAATGTGTCCATACTTGGTTCAGAGAGGAGGGGCCCTGGAAGCCTTGGTAAATCCTCTAGTTCAATTGTTGTTTTTTTTCCAAGCAATCAAAATGTTTGTTATTTTAGAAAACGGATGGAAAACAGGAAATTGTGGCTGAAATGTTTGTTTCAGTTTAATCATCTCCCATGGAATAGACACATGCTTAGCTCAGGCTCCACTTTTCTTTTTAAAATCTATAAGGCTGCTCAAGTCCCTTAAACCCTCTAAGCCTCAGATTCTTCATCTGTAAAATGGAGATAATAAAATACCTTGTTAGTATTGTGAGGACTAGAGACATAAATAGAGTAATCAGTGGAGTTTGGGTCACTTCCCTTGCTTTTCTGTCCCCAAACATTTCCTAAACCAGAGATGAGAGCTGGCGTCTGTTTTAGAAGAGCTTTATAATTTTATGGAGGGAGTTATTGCCTTAGAGCTGGGTAAATATCATGTAACACACTGTGTATATAGCCTGTGAAAATAAGTTTGCAAGGGGATTTCAATTTTTAAGTAGGGAAGTCATTTCAAATTTAAGAAATACTTATTACCTCTAAATTGTGAACTTAAAATATAAATCAGGAATAGTTATTGAATTAATGTAAACACTTTGGAAATTATTTTTATTTTAAGATTAATTCTGAACTTAAACTTTTAGGAGGATTATATAGAAAAAAAGTTAAAAAAAAAAAAAAAGACCTCTCTCTCACTCACTCACAGCCCCTCTGGGTGTGGCTCAGCGGTTGAGCATCGACCTAGGATCCAGGCGATTAGGGTTCGATTCCCGGTCAGGGCACATGCCCGGGTTGCGGGCTAGGCAGCAGGTCAATGACCCTCTCATCATTGATGTTTCTATCTCTCTCTTTCCCCCTCCTTTCCTCTCTCTGAAATCAATAAAGATAAAGAGTATGGAGTTTCTTTAAAAAAAAAAAATTATAAAAAAAAGGAAAAGAATGGACAGAGGCTTTCCATCCTGGGACAATCAGGTCTAAAGTCACCTGGCAGTTAAGCTTCTGTGAAAACTGGCCTCAACTCACTCGTGTCAACCTTTTCTATCCTTTCTTAATTTAAATTTGCTGCTTGCGTCAAGCTGGCTTTCCGTTACTTCTGCCTACAAATCATGTCTATTTCTATCTTTTGATTTTTCTTTTTTGGCTTATGCTTAACCCTACACTATGAATATCCTTACCTCTCTTCACCTTTTCAAGGTGTTCTCAAATTTCAAAGCTACTATATGTGAACAGACAAATTTATTTGGTGATAGATTTTCAAAATTTTCTTCTCCCCTTCCTTCCCTATCAATTTCTCTCCTCTCCTCCCTTTCTTCTCTTTTTAAGTTCATGTATTTATGAAAAGCTTGATTGTTTACATATAATTATAGGTCAAGTTCTTAATTCTTTAAAAATCTCCCTTTGAAGAACTATAAGAAATAAGCACCTTTTTCTTGATTTCCCCCTATGGAATGGGATCTAAGAGGATGGGAGAAAAGTTGGATTAAAGGGAGGAGATCCAGAATAGCACAGTGGCTTAGATGATGATGGACTTTGGCATCAGACAGTCCTGGGCTGGAATCTTAGTCTTAGTTGTCCCATCTGTAAAGTGGGCTTAATAGAGGTTCCCTTACAGCACAGGCTGGGTAAGATGCCCAGGTCAGTGCCCAGCACAGATCAGGATCTCTATAAATGCTAATTGTTATTATTAATACAGAAGAGTGGAAAGCAAGAGATGCACTTCAACTTTATAAAACTGATATGCTGTCAACAACATAGAGATGCACTGATGGTGTATTGGTTTCCTAAGGCCGCTGTAACAAATTAGCACAGATTTGGTGGCTTAAAACCTCATTGCCCAGCAGGCATGGCTCAGTAGTGGAGCATCAACCTAGGATCCAGGAGATCACGCTTTGATTCCGGGTCTGGGCACATGCCTGGGTTGCAGGCTTGATTCCTGGTGGGCAGGTGTGCAGGGGGCAGCTGATCAATGACTTTCTCATCATTCATGTTTCTATCTCTCTTTCCCTCTCCCTCCTGCTCTCTGAAATCAATAAAGATATATTATAAAAAATTTTTAAAAAGCAAAGCAAAAAAAAAAAACCTTGTAGTTTTGGAGGTCAAAAATTTGAAATGAATGTTGCAGGACCAAAATCAAGGTACTGGAAGGGCTGTGTTCTTTTGGGGAGGCTCTAGGGGAAAATCTATTCCTTGTCTCTTCCAGCTTCTAGAGACTGCTGTCATTCCTTGGTTTGTGTCGCCGTCACTCCAATCTCTGTCACAGTGGTCCTCCCTCTTTCTCTTCCCTTTGACCTTCTTGAGCCCTTCTTATAGGGAGGGACCTTGTAATTGCATTGGACCCAGATAATCCAGGATAATCCCCCATCACAGAGTCTTAGTTTAATCACACCTGCAAAATCCCTTCTGCCATATATAATAACATTCAGAAATTCCAGGGATTAAGACATAGACATTTTGTGTGTACCTTGAGGGGTAGGGGTGGGGGATCAGACAGACAGCACTTTGGTGCAAAGGATGCAATAGAAAGCCAGATGGTAACCTGACTTCTAAGCAAAAGAGCAGAAAGTGTTTATAGAAAGAATAAGTTAATCAGTTTTGATTGACAACAGAGCAAACTCTTACTCCAACACCTCTATGTGTTACGTGTAAGTGGAAGTTAAGACAATCTGTACATTTCCAGGCAAATACATTTTTGCATGAAAAGCTTTGTCTGCTATGGGTGGTATCGCTTTTCTCTTAGGAGTTTTACTATTGCTTTCCAACAACTTGAGAAAGCATCATGGTTCTTTTCATGGAATCTGCCTTAGATTCTGGGGGAAGAGGACCATCTTTTTTGAACACTTGATAAGGCTGGCATATTTTCTATATTATTTATATTATGACACCCATTTTCTGTTGAGGAAACTGAAACTTAGAAGCCTGAAGTAACTTGTTTACAGTCTCACAGCAAGTAAATGACAGCGCGTGGTTTAAAGCCATGCCCTAACTGATGCTGGCCCTGCTTTAATTTGTCGTCTTCACAGAGTGAATGACTAAATTCACCTGTTGCAGAAGTTGCTAAATGAGCAAGAGCAGGAGTAGGATCTAGGTGTCTTTATCCCAAGCTTTATATTGAGATCTTTCTCTAAACCACTTTTTTTGTTTGTTTGGGTTATGAATTCAGAACTTTATTATATTTAATACAGTTTTACTTAGTAGTAATTCTTTAATTATTGTACCCTTTTCAGTGCTTAGCTTGGTATTACCATATTAAACATAAATATATTCAGAACTGAACAGAATGGAAATATTTTAATTCCAGGCCTTACATAATTTTAATTTTCAGATTCGAAACAAAATCTGCTCATACAGCTATCAAATCAAATATTCTTTTTATAATGAAACACCTTTCCAAATCATTCACCTATTTATAGGAGAAAGGAAATGGATCATTTTTCTATGACAGCTTCTCTATTTTTAACCCACCATGAAGTTCATTGTCTTTTTTTTGTCTACAGTTCAATGAACTTCAGTTTGGGGAAAAGGGGATAAATAAATAAACTAGGTAATCTAAGTACATTATGGAATCATTTATTTTAGGTGACTTGTCCAGGAATGAAGAAAATGAATACTTTTAAGGACTTATAAGCATTGGTAAGAACCACTATTGCAAATGCTCTCTGATTGTAGTAATCGATTTTGTAGTTGTGAAAGGGAACCCTTGATATTCTTTCATTACCCAACACAAGTGTTCTAAAAAAAATTAACATGAAAGGAGCCTCTGAACAAACATAATGTGTGAGGAAGTGAAGATGCCAGTTATTTCCCTTTCCATCCATAGATGAGCAGTCATTGTGTAGCTTGTTAAACAACAAGCACTATATTGGGATTAGCAATTTTCCTCAGGAAAACAGCAGAACCTGAAGAATGACCTACCTTTCATAGCCAAATTAAAAAGTCACTCCTTAAATAGCTAAAAGAAGACAAAACTAAGCTCATTTTTAAAAATATATTTTTAATTGATTTTTAGAGAGAGAGAAAGGGAGAAAGAGAGAGAGAGAAACAATGTGAGAGCAAAACATCAATCTACTTCCTCCTGCACTCCTTGCTACTGGGGATCGAGCTTGCAACCCGGGCATGTGCCCTGACCAGGAATCAAACTGGCAACCTTTTGGTGCATGGGATAATGCCTAACCAACTGAGCCACATTGGCCAGGGTGAAGCTCCGCTCACTTTTGGTCTTCCTTGTGATTTTTGAGGTTGGTACAAAAATATAGAATTTTATGCCAAGGGACTGATCTTTAAGGATGAATTTATACTTTATTTCTGAATGATTTGGCTAGTTGTTGTTAGAGGTAAGTCCCATCCTTATTCTTCTTTTCAAAATTGTATGCATCTTGGTGAGGAAAAGAACTGGTGTCAACACCAATCAGGAATTTACTTCTCTCCTCCACAATCCATACTGGCTTCACAACCTTTATTTTCATTCAGTTGTCTTTTATTACCGAGTCTTAATGAAAACCACTGGAATTCATAGTTTGGAAGTGATTTATGAACTTAATACAGAACTACCTACGTGAAACAGTGAGGTCATAGTGAAAGGGAGATTACCTTTCATTTCCAGAGTAATGATTTAAAAATAGGCAGTGCCATTATTAAATGACATGCTCTTCAAGTTCAAAGCTCAGCTGTGGTTAAAGGACTCAGAGGAGACAGTTTTTCATCTTGGTACTACCAGGTCCAGCATGATGCTCAAAAAACACTTGTTGCAATGAATTGAATTTTTGTAACAGTCCAGCTCTCTTCCTAGGCCTCTTTGTTTCTGAGGCCATTTTTCCACTACCCCGGGGGTCATGCTGCAAGATACTCCAGGGCCCATTCTTGCCTGTGGTTGTGAGGATTTCAAGAATTCTAAATGAAGCTCCATGTTAGACTGAGAAGATTTTGCTCTAACATTATTCATCGGTTTCTTATGTTGTTCATTGTGATCAGACCCTTGTTTCTCTTTAGAATTTTGGATGCTGTCTTTTTATTTTCCTAAAAGCTGGCCATTTTTCTGGCCCTGATGACTTTGGTGGCTATCATCCTGCCCTGCTTCTTTCAATCACCCAGCTTCACTGAGCTCTCCTCCTGAATCCCAGTCCATGTGTGTTTCTGCAATCCACAGGTGGACCTCCTCCTGTTAAAGCATCTCTATTTGAGCACTTATCTCCTGATGTGTATATGGAGAGAGGTAGTGGGGAGCAGGAAAGATCAGTGTAATATGCATGGTCTTCACATTGATGCATGTCCCAATGCAGGCTCTGCTTCTTATGGGTTGTATGTAACTTTCCTTTCTTGGAGTATTGGTCTCCTTATTTCAAAATACGTATTATAATACTCACCTCAAAGGGTTTTGCTGGAGATGAAATGAGGTAACATAAATAAGGTCCCTGGTACAGTGCCTCAGATAGAGCAAGATCTCAGTGAATTACAGTGGTCTGCTCCCCAAATTCTCCTTACTCCATGTCCACTCACCTATGATATCCATCACTAGTTGATTACCAGATGATCCTTTCTGATGAGGAAAGCCCACCTGTCTGCAATTGCTCATACTACCAGCTGGTAAGGGCTGCCTTGATTTTCTGCCAGTTCACTGTGGATCTGTTCAGTCTCCAGGACCTCACCCAATGTGCCATATCCCCCATGTTACCCCCAAAGAGCAGAAAGTCTTTCCATGTCCCAATCTCACGTATGCCATATGCTTTACTATTGCTTTCTGGAATTACATCTTTAGTTCTTTGTCTCTTATGAAATAAGAAGCGATGTTATGCAAAAACATTTTCTCTTTGAGACAATGCTATTTAGCGTCTATTTGTACTTCAATCACTAATTTAAAAAAATATGTATCAAGTTCCTATTATGTACCAAGCACTATTAAAAGTACTAGAGATACCTTGATGAATAAAACAGGGAAACATTCCTTAATACTCTAATAAAAGAGATCAACAATAAATAAGTAGAAATATAAGGAAATATTATTACATTATATCATGGTAGTATCCATAAATAAAAATTAAAAAGTGATGGGATAGAGAGATATGGCAAGTGTGTGTGGTAGAATGTGACAATGTTCTAATCTGGTGTGAGAGCAGGAGGCAGAGAGAAAAGCAAGAGCAAAGGGTCTGAAGAAGGAATGTTTGAAGAACAGCAACATTAGTTGGAAGGGTCATGACTGAGGAGAAGAGTAGAAAGATATTCAGTCAAAGAGATCATTAAGGGTCTTCTGCAATCTATGATAAAAAAATTGTATTTCATTCTAAGAAGAATAGTTTTTAAATAAAGGTATAGAGCCAGATTTATGCTTGCTGAGAAAAATTATCACAAATTTGGAAACAAGATCAAAAGATCACTATGTGTGCTTTCTTGGTTATATGGAAGCAATATTCGATAGGCTCTTTCAAGGATTGTATAATTCTCTATGGGAATATAGCTTTGGTTGACATTCTTTTTACTTTTGTTTAGGGCCCAGACTCTGTGAATTTTGTGATAATTTGTAGATTTTTGTCCATTAGAGATGCAAATGATCTCTGACTGGTGGAAAAGGTAACCTCAAAGGTTACAGTTTAATTGCCTATAGGACGTTAACCAGTTTTGTCTCAAAATCAGCAGAGTTTTTTCAATATGCTTTTCCCATATACCATGTTTCTCTACCCTGTGAACCAGCTTTAAAATCCTTCTGGGCTGCCATTAATTGGTTAAAAATGTTTATTGTGTATCTATTCTACATTTGCATGAGCTTTATAGTTTTAACGTCTTGAAAATTATATACTTTGACATGTTAATAAAGCTGACTGGCTGCTACTGAGTGGAAAATGGAATGTGTGAAGGTTTGGGGGGAATGTTGTCAAGAATGGAAGCAGGTTGGCAAAGGAATGGTGCAGTGAACCAGGACGATGTAGGTAAGTTGTAGGGATGGAGATGGTGAGAACTGATTGGCTTTTACATTTGATTTGTAGGTAGAGACAAGACATGCTGATGAATAAAATGTGTGACAGATATGATATGTGACATAAAGAGAGGAATCTAGTATTTTTGCTTGGGCACCTGGGAAATGGTGGTAGAGAAAGAACAGCATTTTTGGAGAAAATGAAGAGATCTATTTGAATATGTTAATTTGAGACACAATCTATATGTCTTTGGCAAATTCCCATACAGTAATGACTTTGATGTCTGTATTTTTACAATAATCGAGCAAATCTTAGTTTTTGTGTGTTTGTGTTTTTTTAAATTCTCACCTGAGGATATGACTTTAGAGAGAGAAGAAGGGAGAGGGAGAGAGAAAAACAAGATGTGAGAGAAAAACATTGATCGATTGCCTCCTATATGCACCCTGATGGGGAGAATCAAACCCACAACCTGGGTAGGTGCCCTGACCAGGAATAAAACCCATGACCCTTTGGTGCATGGGACAACACTCCAACCAACTGAGCTACACTGGCCAAGGCAGGCAAATCTTTTTTTAAAAAAAATATATCTTTATTGATTTCACTGAGAGGAAAGGAGAGGGAGAGAGAGAGCTAGAAACATCAGTGATGAGAGAGTCATTGATCAGCCACCTTCTGCACTGAGCCCACAACCTGGGCATGTGACCTGACCGGGAATTGAACCACGGTCACCTGGATCCTAGGTCTACACTCAACCGCTGAGCCACGCTCGGCAGGGCCAAATCTTAGTTTTTAACATTTATTTATAATTATGTATATGCTCTCCAAACATAGATATACTTATAAACACATGTATTTTATTCATCTGATGTTTAAATGTGTGCATATGTGTATACACACACACATTTGGTATAATTTTTCATGGAATAGGTAAAAATATTCCTATTCTCCTAAATTATAAAGTTTAGATTTAATCATTAGAAGGGCAAAATATTTCATAAACTAAAGCAGTTTTGACTTTAAGAATCTTTTAGTCTATAATGTTAAAACTTGTTACTCAACTGAAAAAAAATTGCTTTAAAAAGAAAACAGCAACTTTTTAACCTTACTGAGCCTTATTTCCTTTATGAGATAACTTTGGTCCCATATATTTTAATTTGTGCATGTCTTTATCCAATGAGACAAACAATGGCTTTGAAAACAGAAAGCATTAATGATATACAGATGATTGTTATCTATTACTATTTGGAGAGAACTTCACCGAAACTCTTCTTGAGCCCTCAGGGAGTCTGACCCTGACTACTTTATTTAAATTGCAAACCACCCTTCTCCATGCCCTAGCAATACTGATTGCTTTCCTCTGACCTTTTGGCCTTTTGTTTCCCTGCCACTTACCACCTTATTTTGATTTTCTGTTTATTTAGGCATTATGTTTCTTACTTGTCTTCCTCCACTAGCATGTAGCTACCCGTAGGTAGGAATCTTCACCACTTTTATTGACTGAAGTATGCTAAGTGCCTTAACGCATAGTAAGTGCTCAATAATTTTACAAATGTATGAATAAATAAAAGTTTCTATAATTGGGAAAATGCTGTATGATCTTAATCAGTGGAATATAAAAAGGCAATTCAATTTGGCAACACACGATTTAGAATAATAGTTTACGTAATAGATTCACCTTACTATCCTTTTCTTAGATCAATGTTAAAATTATATTTAGCGTCCTAAATATATAGTATCTAAAGTCTCGTAAACAGCCCCAAATGTGCTTAGTGAATATAGGGAGCCAGTTGTTTATTGGATGTGTGATTTAATATTGAACGAGTGAGTTAACAACTGTTTTTCTCTATTTGTCTATAAAATGGAATTCATAATAATAATAATAATATCTACTTCATAGGGTAGCTATAAGAATTAAATAAGTCTATATATGAAAGACTGTAAAACAGTATTCTGGTACATAGTAAACACTCAATATAATAATAATTATTATATAAGTCAGTAGTCTATTATAGAAAGGGATATAAATAATTGCTACTTAAATCCATAAAAATTGTGCATTACAAAACTTGGCAAATGGATATAAAAACAAATAAACAAAAACTTCTATAATAAATCCCGGCATGAGACACTATTTATAACATACACATAATCCAGGAAAATAACAGAAATTTTTGTATTCTTGAAAATCAGCTTAAATATTAGAAGGGTTTTGAGTTAGCATTTTACTTTCTTCCCTAACTCCTGCTGATCAATTTTTGAGAAGAAAAGATTTTTGAAAGAATTTGTCCTCATTTTGTTTCCAACTTTTGTTTCAGAGCTCTCATGGGAGAGGAAATGAAAATGATAAAGTCCTTAAAAGTTTAAGGACAAGAAAAGACAGTAATCTTCTAACAGTGAGAATAATGTCAGGCAAAAACTACCTCCCCTGGGAAATTTCATCTTAGTACTAACTTCAAAATCTTATACTTTCATGGGAGGCAGTTTCCCTCTTTTATCCATTCTAATATATGCTGATATGCAAATAAAGTGAACTTATGAGAAGATGCAGCTCTTTGAATATGTGTATACACTCCACATTTTTTATACATTCAAATAAAAATGGTGCATATATACATATACATAAAAACAGCTGTTTTTCTCTATTTCTATCTATAAAATGGTATTAATCAAAATAATATCTACTTCATAGGGCAGTAATAAGAATTAAACAAACTGATATGTGAAAGACTGTGGAACAGTATTTTGGTACATAGTAAACACTCAATAGTTTACATAATAGATTCACCTTACTATCCTTATAGAAGGGATATAAATAACTGCTGCTTACATGTATTCTGGTGGCCTGTGTTTACCCTTTTCCTTAATGTCTTCTCAAGAGCAGAGGTGGAGCCTACACCAAAAGGGGTTTAACATCCTTTCCTTGTTCTTTGAAAATGTGAGGTGTCCAACCAAAGCCTTCTGTGTTTCACATCAGGGCAAATTTCACATCCAGGGAGAAATGGGCTCAAGTCTTCTGAAATCCTCAGAAGGGTTTCTCATTTTATATATACAAATGAAAGTTTTTAGGCTTCCCTCTCAAGCCCCCTCATCATTAAATTCAATATTTATCACTACAGTTTTAGGCTTACCACGGCCACCCTAAGGTTCTTGACTCCCACTCTGCAAAACTGTTCTTGGCCCTCTCTCCCGGACCTCTACCCTTCTTAATCCCAGGAAATGGTATCACTAGCAATGTGGATGCTCAAGACAGAAATATCTGGGTTTTTACTTGTTTTCTCCCTTTTCCTCGCCTCCTGCTCTTAATATATGTGAGGTTGGTTGAGTTTACCCACAAAATCTATATTTTGAATCTGTCTACTTTGTTTAATTTTTGTGGTGATGACTCGCTCCAGTCCACTCTTCCCCTCACCCGACGTGCTCTAGCCCCACAGGCCTTCTTTCAGTGCCTTGGCCCTACACTGTTCCCCTGACTCCAGTGAGGCCCCATGCCACTGCTTGGGACACTCCACTCTTATTTAAATGTCGGCACCTCAATGATGACCCCCCAGGACCCATCTATCCAAAATAGTTCCCTGCCTGTTGCTGTTATTTTGTGTCTCAGAAACGTTCTTTTCCTTAATTGTATTTCCATAATTTATTTTTATTATATTGACTTAACTAACAAAGCCTTTCTTGTTCTCCATTTTATCCAAGGCACTTAGATTAGTCCTAGAACATGGAATACACTTAGTGGATAATTGTTGAATAAATGAATGATTAATTTACAAGGTATAATCTATCAGATATTTAAATTTCTTAAAATTTATAGCAAAAATATAATGACTTTTATTTAAAAATGAATATGGCAATAATAGACTTCTTAGAGAAAGCTAAAAATTTTAAGCTTCCAATTTTCTAATTTCTATTGTAAGGCCCAGTTCATCAAGATATCTCCATGTAGATGAAGTCTCACAGCTATTATCTTAAAAAATCAGAATCTTTCTTTTAATTTCAAAAGTTACATCTTATACCAATTCACTGACTGTGTTGACCAATATTTTATATCTTCTTCAAATTCTCTTTGTGCAATATGACATTTGTCAGAAACTTTTTCTCGAAATAAGTGCAAAATAATAACATTATGCTGCTCCAGACAGTTATTTTGGTCCAAAACTTTCAAAGTTATGTGGCAAGCAGATCCTTCAAGATGGCAGAGTAGGTAAGTGCAATGTTCAACTCCTCCCATGACCACATCAAAATTACAACCAAATTATAGAGCAACCTGGAGAACCACCTGAAGACTAGCTAAATGGAACTCCTGTAACTAAGTATATAAAGAAGAGGCCATGTGGAGACTGGCAGGAGTGGTGGAGAGGTGGAATTGGCTGGTCCCACACCTACATGTGGGGGTTGAGAATTGAGAAGGTTATCTCAGTTGCAGAGGTCCTCCCTGAGGAACAAAGGGGGCCCAGACCCACACCAAGCTCTCCAGCCCAAACACCCAATGATGGGAAGAGTAGTCCCCACAACAGCTGGCTTTGAAGATCAGTGGCAATTCTGTCCCAGCCCAATGAAAGAGAAGGTAAGCTGGAAACCCAGGCAACCTCTTAAAGGGCTCACACACAGACTCACTTGCTCACAGGCACTCACCTTGAACTCCAGTGAGGAGAACACAGCTCAAAGGCACCAGAGACAAACAGGGAGAAACTGAGTTACATGGATTCAGGGCAAGTACCTCCTCACCCCCATCTCCACCACCCCTACACACATAGCACACAGCCTGCAGGGATAGACAGGGCCAAATCTGAATCTGCATTAACCAGGGAAAGCACTGCTGGCCCCTGTGATTCCCTGAGAATTGCCCCAACCAATTCTGTGGGGATTCCCTCCAGGTGACAGAGGGCCGCTGGAAACCCAGGCATTCTCTTAAAGGGTACACACACTGACTAGATTGCTCACAGGAATTCACTCTGAGCTCCAGTAGGGGACAACTTCTCAAAAAGCATCAGAGCTCAGCTGGCGTGGCTCTGGGGTTGAGCCAAGACCTATAATCCAGGATACCACGGTTCGATTCTCCATCAGGGCACATGCCCAGGTTATGGGCTCGATCACCAGTAGGGTGTGTGCAGGAGGCAGCTGATCAATGACTGTCTCATCATTGATGTTTCAACTCTCTCCCCCTTCTCTCCTCTCTCTGAAATCAATAAAAACATATTTAAATACACACACACACACACACACACACACACACACACACACACACACATATATAGTGGCCCCCCAGAAAAACACTTGACAAAATCCAGCATCCATTTATGATAAAAATTCTCAGAAAACATTAGATGGAACATACTTCAACATAATAAGGACCTTATATGACAAACCCACACCTAACATCTAACTCAACAGGGAAAAACTAAATGTGTTTTCCTTAAGATCAGAAACAAGACAAGGATCTCCACTTTTACCACTTGTATTCAACATAGTACTGGAAGTCCTGTACACAGCATCAGACAAGAAGAAGAAATAAAAGATCCAAATAGAAAAGAAAGAAGGAAAACTCATTGTTTGCAAATGATATGAAACTAGCTATAGAAAACCCTAAAGATTCCACCAAGAAACTATTAGAACTAATAAATAAATTCAGTAATTTAACAGGATACAAAAATAATCAGAAGTTGGTTGAATTTTTATACACTAATAACAAACTATCAGAAGGAGAAACTAAGAAAAAAATCCTATTTACAACTGCAACAAAAAATTATATACTTACATATAAATTTAACCAAGAAGGTTAAAGACCTGTACTTGAAAAATTATAAGATATTGAAGAAAGAAATTGAAGAAGATATATATAATTGGAATCACATACATGCTCATGGGTAGGAAGAATTAACATTGTTAAAATGTCCACACTACCCAAAACAATCTATAAATTCAGTGTAATCTCTATTAAAATAGACTTTAAGACATTTTTCACAGAACTAAAACAAATAACCCTAATATTTATATGGAAGCACAAAAGACCCCAAATAGCTACAGCAATATAGAGAAAGTAGAACAAAGTTGGAGGTGTCATGCTACCTGATATCAAACTATACTATAAAAGCTGTAGTAATCAAAATGGCATGGTGTTGACCTTAAAAACAGACACACGGGTCAATGAAACAGAATAGAAAGTCCAGAAATGGACCCATGACTATCTGGCCAATTAATCTATGACAAAAGAGGCAAGAGTATACAATGGAGTAAAGACATCACAAATGATGTTGGGAAAGCTGGACCGATATGTACAAAAAAATAAATCTAGGCCACTTTCTTACACCATATGCTTAAGAATAAACTCAAAATGGATTAAAGACTTAAATGTAAGACCCCAAGCCATAAAACTAGAAGAAAACATAGGAGGTAAAGTTTCTGACATTATTCTTAGTAGTATTTTTATTGATATATCTCATCAGGCAAGGACAACAGAATAAAATAGAAACAAATGGGACTACATTAAGTTAAGATTTTGCACAGCAAAATAAACCATCAATAAAATGAAAAGACAACCTTCTGATTGGAGGAAGATATTTGCCAGTGATACACCTGATAAGAGGTTAATATCCAAAATTTATAAAGAACTCATATAAATAAACACCCAAAAAGCAAACAATGTAATTAAAAAATGGACTGAGGAGCTCAACAGATATTTTTCCAAAGAGAACATACAGATGGTCAATAGACATATGAAAAGATGCTCAATGTGACTAATCATCAGAGAGATGCAAATTAAAACCACAATGAGATATTACCTCACACCTGTAAGAATGGTTATCAATAAGTCAACAAATAATAAGTATTGGTGAGGATGTGGAGAAAGGTAACCCTCATGAATTTTTGGTCACATAATAAATTGGTGCAGCTACTATGGAAAACAGAAAGGAAATTCCTCAAAAAACTAAAAATAGAGCTACCCTATGACCCAGCAATTCTATTTCTGGGTATTTATCCAAAGAAATTCAAAACACTAATTCAGACAGATATATGCATTCCTATGTTCACTGAAGCATTATTTACAATAGCCAAGATATGGAAGCAACCTAAGTGCTCATCAATAAACAATTGGATAAAGAAGAGGTGGTGCATATATACAATGGAATATTACTCGGCCATAAAACAGAATGAAATCTCACCATTTGAGACAATATGGGTGGACTTAGAAGGTATTATTCTGAGTAAGATAAATCAGACAGAGAAATACAAATACCATATAATTTCACTTATATGTGAAATCTAAGGAATAATATGAATAAACAAACAAAACAGAAACAGACTAATAGATATAGGGGAAAAAATTGATGGGTGCCAGAAGGAAAGGGAAGGGTAAAAAGCTGGGAAAAAATGGTGAAGGGAGTAAGCAGTACAATTGGGGATGTAAAATACAGCATAGAGAATATAGTCAATAATATTGTAATAACAATGTATGGTGCCAGGTGGGAACAAGACTAATCAGGGTGGGTGTGGGAGGGCAATCACTTTGTAAAATATATAAATGTCTACTATGCTGTACACCTGAAACTAATACAAAATTATATGAATATCAGCTGTAATTGGAAAAAAGTTATGTTGCAAGCAACTATTTTCTTGAGGAAAAAATATGTAATGTATTCTTTTTTCCATTATAAATTTATCATTAGGCTCTTAATATTAATGATTAATTTTTCTACTATGTTTCATTAGTGTATTCAGTCTTCTAAGGTAACATTGATCTGAAATGAGTGTAATTTTAGAATAGATCTATTTATTGCTCCTCCCTTTTTAATCTTGAAAGGTTAATAGTTTGTGGTAACTTTCTATATAGTGTAGCTAAAATGTACTCCTGTTGGGGTGAGGACAATGTAGATAACTCAGAATTATTTCCTAAGAATTCATGGCTTTATATAAATATATAAATAGAATTTATTAATCAAGACTATTATCTTCGGACACCAGAGACTTGGAAAGACTGACTTATAACTTTCTTGTTATTTCTTAACACTTTGAACATATAAGACCAAATCCTTATTTTAGATTAAAAAATATTTAAAAAGAAACGTAGTTAATAATTATTATATATATTATATATTATAGAGTGCTCTACAGTTGTTGGGTATAGTGTTTCATAAGCCAGATTAGGTCAAGTTAATTTAAAATATCATAATAAATTTCTATATTCTTAACTGGGTTTTTGTCCGATTTATTTTTATTAGTTACTGAAATAAGTGGTCTAAATTCTCCCCTATGATTGTGGTTTTGTATATTGCTTATTAGTTCTGTGAACTTTTGCCTATATAATTGAAATTTATGCTATTAGGTATTTACAAATTTAGGATTTTATTTTTTAAATTTTTATTATATATATATTTAGATTTCAGAGTGAGGAAGGGAGAGGGAGAGAGAGATAAAAACATCAATGATGAGAGAGAGTCATTGGTCGGCTGCCTCCTGCACTCTCCACTGCTGGGGATCGAGCCAAAACCTGGGCATGTGCCCTGACTGGGAATTGAACCACGATCTCCTGGATCACAGGATGATGCTCAAACGCTGAGCCATGCTGGACAGGCCAAATTTAAGATTTTACAACTTCCTATCAGCTTGCTGTTTTTTATTACTTTGAAATGTACAAATTAGTATCTTGTAATTTTACTTAAGATCCACTTTGTCCAATATTAATATATCCATATCATTTTTATTTGGGGTAATATTTACATGGGAGATCTATTTTCATAATTTTACTTTCAAGCTATATATGTGAATACATTTCAAGTGTTTCTTTTGTAAATAGCATATGCCTGCAGTTGTTTTTTTTTGTTTTATCCATGGTAACAAATGTTGTATTTTAAGGGAATTGAGCCCATTTACACTAAATATAATCAATAATTTAGCTCCCTTAAGTGTACCATTTTGGTATCTATACTTTTTATCCTACTGGTTATTTATTCTTTATTTCTCATTTGTTAGCTTATTTTGTATTCATCAATTCATCATTCATCATTATTGTTCCATTTTTAAAGCACTTTAAGATTTTAATTTTTCTTTTAATGCTCTTTTAGTTGTTACATTATTGATTACAATGTATTTTTATTGTTTCCTGAAAATGCAAAACACAGCCATTTAATTTCATTTGTCTCTTTCAACTTTTTGTGCTAATCTTGCCATATATTTGACTTATACAGACTTCTACATATTTGTTTCTATACATTGTAAATCGCACAAAACATTATATATTTTTGTTTTAATAGTCAACATGCGCTTATATTTACCTATAAATATATTCTTTCTTTTGCATTGTTTCCTGAAGTTCTGTGTTTCTATAAAATCATTTTTTCATCAGCTTGAAGAAGTGCTTTTAGTATTTCTTGTGATGCAGGTCTGCCTGCAAAAAAATTCTCAGTGTTTATTTTTCTAAAAATATCTTTATTTTGTATATTTTTTAAAAAATATTTTTGATGGGTACAGAATTCTAGGTTAGCAATACTTTTGCTTTCAACACTTTATATATAACAGTCTATTTCTTTTTATTTCAATGTTTTTCTATTGAGGAGTCAACTGTCACTCTTAGTTTTTGTTTTTTACTAAAGATATACACCCCTGTCCCACTCTACATACTTTTAAAATGTTCCTTTTGCTTTGGTTTTTAATTATTTGCCTGACTGTGGCTTTATTCATATTTACCCTCTTTAATGCTCATACAGTGTTTTTTAAACTCTTAAATACTATGTAAAATTAAGCATTTTTAATTGATTTTTGGAAAATTCCTGACCAATAATTTTCAAGTATTATGTTTTACTATTCTGTTTCTTCTCTTCCAAGCACTATGATGACACATATGTTAGACCTTTTCATTGATATATTAGACCTTTTCATTGACTCTAATATTTCCTTTATAATTTCCCCTTATTTTTCTAATCTTTTTTCTTCTTTTATAAGCATTAATTTCATCACTTTTTATTGTCATGCCTTCAGTTAACTAAATGATCTATTCTGCTATTTCTAATCAGTTATTGAACCCATTGAATTAATTCTTAATTTTAATTTTTATATTTCCAGTTGTAGAATTTCAATTTGACTCATGAATTTTAGGTTTCTGATGAAAATTTTCATTCTTTCCTTTATTTACTTAAATATATCAATCATGTCTATTTTAAAATCCCTGTCAGACAATGCTGGTATCTGAACACCTGAACATCTGTTTTTATTTCTTGTGTTTCTTTTGGTTTCTGGTGACTTTGTTCTATTTTTAGCAAGCCTTATATATTTTGAATAAACACTGAACATTATAGAAACCAGGTTTAGTATCAAGTTTTCTTTTGCCAGTCAGATATAGTGGCAGAGGGTTATCATGATCTCTTAGGTGGTTACTTTTGGCCTTTCTTAGGACTAGACTGTATCTCATATGCCCTTCCTCTTAGGGGAGGCTTTATGGGCTCTCACTCAAAGCTTGAGATCTTCACCAAGTCCCTCTAATTTGGAGGGCCATGGAATACAGTATTCTCTGCTTTTCCAACATGACACATGTTGGGTCTATCTGCTTTGCCCTTTAGCCCTTGACTGTTGTTATTGTTGTTTTCTTGGAGATCCTCCCTATGTACCACTTGAGAAAAACATGGAACCATGTTTTGAGACTCTGATTTCTGGAATGCCTACTTTCTTGAATTTTCCACTTAACCTCCAGCTTCTCCGGCAGCCCTGAACTCTGATATTTGTCTCTTCAGTGAAGCAAGACCCCTTCTTCCTAATTCAGCTCTATTCCCCCATGCCAGTGCAACCTGGAGAAAGTCTACAGAGAAAAACACCCATTTGAAGCTCTGTTCTTCCTTTGAGAATCGTAACTCCTCAATTTGCTGCCTGCTTATGTTGCTCTTCAGGGACTTCAAACAGTTATTTTTTATATTTTGTTCAGGAATATAATTGTTTATAGTGTGAGCGTAGTCTGACAGAGCTTATTATTGGAATTGAGGGTTATTATTTTTAAGCTACCTATTAAGTATTCATTATTTGCCAGGTATGTTGCTCAGGCATTTAATTGTATGATCTCAGTTAATCCTCACAGTAGTCTTTGAATTAGTTATTCTCACTTTCGTAGACAAAGAACCTAAAACTTAGAAAGAATAATTAACTAGCCCACATCGCAGTAAGTCTGATATGAACAGAGGGAGGAGAGAGAGGACTGGGGAGAGCTCCTATCAGGCCTTTATGAAGGACACCAGGGCTTGCTTTACTGTTTTTCTGACTAATGATGCCTTATCTTCATAGTCTTGTTGTACTTCTGGTTAGAAATTGAGCTTTATAATCTTTGATGGTAATATGAAATAACAGCAAGAAAACAAGAAAAACTTATTTATTATGTCCTCAAACTTAATTTGAAAACACTTTTGCGGAAACAATGTGTGTCCTATCAACTGTTTTAATTGGTACTTGAAGAAATCTTCATATAATTCAATAAATTTTAAACCACTTTCTTGTTTTCTGCAGTTCATTAATTGAGGCTAGAAGACGTGCTGCAAGTATAAGTAAATTCTGATATTTTAAATAATGAGAAATTGAACCTAGCTATAACTTTGAATATAAAACACTAAATACCAAAATTTGAATGAATGTATAGGAAATAATTGATAACACCTATGTTACTTTGTTCCAGGTACTGTAAGTACTTTTTAAATTTAATCCTCACACCATCTCTCTGATGCAGGTTATCTTGTAATTGCGATTTAACAGATGAGGAAACTGAGGCAAAGAGAGGTCTAATAAATTGCCCAACATCACAAAACTAGAAAGTGGCAGAAGTGGGACTTAAAACAAGGCTTTGGGCTTCTTAATTCTATTGTAATAGAAATATCCAGCAAAATTTCAATTAACTTGAATTCTTTAAGAACAAGATGTTATTAATAATTGATTCTCTGATTAGGTTAATCACCATTACCATTGTTTCTATTTTAACACTGGTTAGAAATTTTGCTAAAAAAAACCTCCATGTCACAATTTATTTATCAGGAGAAAGGGTGGTAGCTGGATGCAAATTTTCTAGGGAATTTAAGTAAAATTTTGAGGGAAAGGAGGAAAAGTATAGTTGTGGAGAATTACTAGCTATGTAGACTGTGACTGTTTCAAGAATTATAAAGGAATCAGAAAACAATTATTAGAAGCATAGACTGGTTACCATGTGGTCATTCATTCATTCATTCATTTATCATTCATTCTGCAAGCATTTATTTATTACACACTGCACATTCAAAGAAAACTGTTACTAAATATTTAACACATACCAAAATTGTATTAGGTAGTTTGAGAAACATTATCACATTTGATAGTCACAATAACCCTCTGTGGAATATATTATTTTCATTTTCAGTTGAGGAAACCATGACTTAATGGGCGTTAATAATTTGGTCATTATCAGGAAGCAAATGGCTGTGCAAGTGGCCGAGGTGAGCTTTGAGCATGGGACTGAACGATGCAAGAGCAAGGCTATTAATGTTGTGGGTTGCTGATTGAGACATTGGGGAAAGATGATGGCATTCTCAGGGAAGGGTAGGACAGAATTTAGGACTACAGAGAGCTTTACATTGTGGTAGAAGAGACAAGAAACCAACAAATATAAATCTAATTGTAAAGAGAATATGACACATATCATAATTGAAATGTAATATTTACGTCTTCAAAGGAGGGAAAGATTACTTCCAGCTGTGATAACTGAAAAAAAGTGGTGAAGTAAAGATCTGAAGGATACCATATAAACTATAACCCATGATCATTTGTTCATACAATAGCCGCTGCAGCATCACCTCTGTGTTTGAAATGGAGATGGCTGGTCCATCCTCAGAGCTCCTAAGCACTTATCCAAAACTTTCTTTTAAAGGCAGTGCCACTTTCTATCTTGTATTGTGATTAAATATGCACATGCTTTTTCTATGGAGGAAACTAATTCCTCAGGTGAATCCCCACAGTGTCTGGCGTAGTGCCTGCAACATAGCAGGTGTTTTTCAAAATCCCCTCTCCCTTGGTCAGTTACTTCATGCTCTCCTGGCTGTCTGCCCATCTTTTTGGCCTCTCCTCAGGCCTTAGGCAAGAAGTCAGTGTCCTCATTGTTCATTCTACTGGCATCTACTTTTCCCACAGAACCTGCTGGACTTCATGCAATGTCACACTTCAGCGATACCCCACATGCTAATGCCTCCCAAATAATAGATATCTCTTCCAAGCTCTGGATTGGTTTTGTACAATTACCTGCTACATATCTGTCAGTGCATCCCTCAAGCACTCTGATGTCAACATGTCTCACACTGAACTCAGTATCTTCAACTCCTCTAGACCTCCAATTCTTCCTACACATTCCATCTCAGTGAATGCTATGGCAAGACCATTCGGACACCCAGGTCACTTGACCCTTACCTCTTCTCCTCTCCTTGTTTGTTGACATTTACTTGGTCACAAAATTCCTTCACAGTGAGAAGACATGTCTCCAATCACTTTGCTCATGTAAATCTACATGACCATTGTCTGAGTTCATATCTGATCACTTTTCATCTAGATCACTTCAGAGTCTCCCTGATATCAAGCTTGATCTCTTATGATCTATTTTTCCAAACTGCTACCCAGAATAACCTTTTAAATGCAAATCTGAAAATGCCATGCTTTTTAATATCTTGGCTCTTCAGTGCCCATTGGAAAAGAATTAAATGCTCAGCATTGGAAATGGTGACAACTTTTTTTCTCCACTGTGCCCTTTGCTTGCCTCTACTTCAAACCAAAGTCCTCTGCATACTGACTTGCGATTCACTGCTCCTCATTCCACCTGGAATATTGACTTTCCTTTGTTTGGCCAACTCAGCCTTCAAAAATAAGCTTAAGTCATATCCTCCAGGAAGTCTTTATGACATTTCCTAGTCTTGACTAGCTATCCCTACTATGTGCTGGAGAAACACTCTCTCCCATAGTTCTTATCCCACTGGATCTTAAGTTTTACACAGCTATCCTCTTTCTGTCCCTTTCTGTGAGTACTTTGAGGGAAGGAACCTTGATTTCTACCTACCATAATGACCAGCTCATTCTCTGGTGCATTGCAAGAACTCAATAAATAATTGCTGAATAAATAGATAAAGAATGCTTGATGAAAAACTAAAAATATAGTCCAAGAACAAAAAGTTTAACATTTTTAATGTGAAAATTGAACTTGGTTTAGTTTGGGGGCATGGTGCATAATTTTCTACTTCTTGGAAATATGCCTTCTATTTCCTAATGCTCATCACTGCTCTACCAGGATTCTTCACAAACAAAAAATAATGCAAATGTAAACTAAAACACAATGCAAAACCAAGGGTAATAAGTAGAGTTTCCTTTAAGTTTGCACTAACCTGAACCCAATGGTCATGAATTTCTTTGTAATTTGTTTTATCTGTTGGGTACATAGACTTGCAACCCCATAAGCTATGAATTATTTAATATTGTGATGGCATTCACACGCTATATGTACATGATTATGACATGTACTATATTTTATTTCTATTATATTTGCTTTTTTGTGACTTCTGATGCTGATACATATGAGATACTTATAGATCTATCTGTAGTCACAAAAAAGCAAAAATATAATAGAATTAAAATATAATGCATATATATCATATATCTATGAACATCTACCTACCTATATATCAGTGTTATGTTCTCTGCTCTGGAAATACATTAGTTAAGTGTGAGAATTGTTTAACCACTCAGTGTGGTTATTAAAAATTCCTAGATTTGTTGTTTTTCGATGATACTGAACTCCCTGCCATGTTAGAATGAATGAATTAACCACTGAAACTGTTAGTTTGTGGGTGTGAGCTGTAAGCTTTAGACAGTGTCACTGATCTTCATAGCTCGCTTTGTCAGTACCTGTGATTCTTCACTTCTGACATGGATGTGACTGTTAAACACCACCCACTTATCATAATAACTCTTTTTCTCAGAAATACAACCTAAGTTTATGCTTTTAAGTGGGTTGTTTAGTATTTGAAATGCAGGGCTAGTTCTACATTTAGTTTATCTTTGTTAGTGTTTCTCTGCTTGTTTAAATCATGGAGATAAAATACAAGAGTATAAAGAGAAGATAGGATTCAAAACAGAAAAGCCCAGAGGTAAGATGTTATCTTAGCTTTCAAATATTTACCAAAGAATTTAAAATATTTCTTCAGGCATATATTAGGTGTTGGTCAGAGCTCCATTCGTTCATGCTTGCCAGCTGCTGTTGACATAAATTCCCCACTCCACTCTACCTCTGGGCACCAAAAACTTCCCTAACTTAAAAAAGGAGCTATTGATAAATAATGTAGACACACTAAAAAAGCATACTTATTCCTAATAGATTTTAGGACACATTAATGTCTTATTTTTTTATTTCATTCAATTAATGTAACATAGTATAGAAAATATTCAGAGAAAAAGCAAATGCAAGTCAGATATAGTATATTTTACTCTTAGAAACTGATGGGTTATTAGAACTATTCTAGATGGTTCTATCATCTTAGCCAGTTTGGAGCTCTCCTCTGATATGATGAACTGTGGGTCCCATAACCTCTGCTGAAAAGCTTTCTTCAATGGGGAGGTTGCTGTATCAATTTCGCTATAACTCTAGTTATTATAAAATACTGTGAGGAGAAAATCATCCTGTTTCCTGTGGGGGTGTGGTATTCCTGCTACGCAAGTGCTATGATAATTGTGCTGCTTTAAGATATGGTTGAATGTTGAACTCATGTTGTAACTTGAACTAGAGAGCAAGAGAGAGACCCTAGGAGAAAGGAGGGGGTGTTTAGTTTTTTTTTCATCTGGACTGCCAAAGAGAATGGTACATGTAGGCAGGCCAGAATTTAGGAATTGTGAGGAGTCAAGGAGAGAGACCTATGAAATTGTCCTTGGTGGCTAAAGTGTAGCATGTGAAACGGGAGGGGCTGGGAACACTGAGAACAGCTCAACTCCAGGGGCCCAGTTCTTGTACTCTCTGTGATCATTTTTTCCCTGCAATCATTTAGTATTTAATAAAGTCTTATTGAAAGCTTTAATCTGTCTAAATTATACTATAGGGTACTAAGGAAAGAGGATTTTGTTCAATACTGTGTATTAAAGTGGGATGAATTAAATTGGGAAGAGACGACAAGCCTGGATAATGGAGGCAGCTGGAAACAAATAGTAAAGAACTTTTAGAGAGAGAGAGGTAGTACTGCTCCATTAGTTGTCTCATCACCCAGCATTTATACTTTTAGGACTAAATCTTGGAGGTGGGTGTTTTACATTATTAAAGTAGGCCATATTGTCCCAAGATTGTTCTTTATAACTTTACCCTATGTTTTGTTCATTAAACTGATTCATCCTTCTGGAGATATTCTGAATAAATAAATGTGTTATGCCATATTCCTCCTAACTCTTTTCTTCCAAAATGACCGTGTTTTCTTCAGCAAACCTCATGCCTGTGGTTCCTATGTGCTTTATCATCATGGTTACTCATTTCTAGACCCTCATATGCCTTTCAAACTGTAGCATGAAGCATTGCTCAAAATACTAGCTGAGCACTGGGACACTGCAGAGCATAGTGGGACCACTGCCTTTGTTCTACACATTCAATTTCTACACCATTCCATTCTTTTAGTTTTTTGAAAAATTTTGATTTTAAAAAAATATCATAATCATCTTACCCTGTGAGCAAAGAGAAAGAAAGCAAGGTTCATATTCAATATATTTCATTTTAAATGTATGGCTTTGAATAAGTAAATTTGAGATAAATTTATCTGTACTGGTTAGTATGATCTAGCCACCAAAGTAGTTTAATTCAATTTTTTTTTTAAATCCTCATCAGAATTAGTAGTTTAGGAATCACACACCACATTCTAACCTTGAAACAAATATTGATCTACTAACTATATTGTACATTTAACTACATTTGCCTTGCACTGCAGATATTCTACTTAAGAGCTCCATATCCCCTTCTAAGGGATCAACATTTCCTTAAAGGTCTATTTTAGAAACAATGTTATGATCACTACATATAGTTTTCATAACATCGCTTTATGTTTTTTTGGAAAAGTAGATAAATATTTGTCCATTTCCAGATTTTTCTCACCTCTCTTAATTGCTGTGATTTCTCAGAGATGATGTCTGGATGTGATGATTAAATCTGTAAATTCCTTCTAGACAGTAAAGTTCCTTGATCTTGGAGATGTGAAATCATTTAACCTAGTTACCTGCTTCCTTGCAATACTCTTAACCACCCTGAAATTCCCCCATTAGCCATGAGCTGTCCTTCCAAGATGATGACTTGCTTAGGCAGAGGAAGGGAAACATTAACATTCCTCTCGGCTTAGAGGAATGGGTACAGCCCATTCTTGTCTTCTTGTTTCAAACATAACTTTAAAAATTCTTTTCGCCTTTCTTCGCATTATTCATCAGCCTGAGTTATTGCTGCTGTCCTCTGACACTGTTTTTCAGGTCTGTACCATTCTTTTGTATTCCATTCGTAGTTCTGTGCTGCTTCTGCCACCTTTGGTACATGACCTTTAAAATGTTTTTATTTTATTTATTCTCTTTATAAAAGGAATCTTCACTGGAAAAAAAAAAATTGAAAACCAGAGACCAGTGTAAGGACTAAAATAAAAAACAAAAATCAACTGAAATTCCACCACTTAGGAATAATAATCATTCATACTTTACCATATCATTTGTATGCATATGTGTCCTTTAGTTAGGGACATATACATAATTCATATTTTTAACCTGCTTTTTTAATTTATAAGATTTTCCCCATAGCATGCAATATTTATATACAATATAATTTTTTAGTTGGTTCAAAATGTTTTATTATATATATGATAATATACTTACCAGTCTCTTTTATTTGGAAATGTGGGCTCTTGTAATATTTTGTCCTTATAAATAAAATTGTGCTGAATACTCTCATGCTTTGAAAATCTCACCATATTGGACAGTTCCCTACCCAGGAACAATAATTTATTTTAATCATTTTTATTTTTTTATGTAATTAAATTTGTAGCATCATAATTTAATTTTAGAACTTTTCATTTTTTGTGTTTTTTTTTTTCACCTAAAAGAAAGTCTGCTAATTCTCTGAAATTTCAGAAAAATTCTTTCTGACATTAGAGTTTATTTATCTAGCTAGATGACATATTTGCCTGCTCCAAAGACACCCATAAATTCCCCAGTGAGTTTTTTTCAGACAGACTTAAAATTACAGACTAATAGAGTGTTAGAATTGATAAAGGTCTTAGCAATTCTCTTTTATGATACTCTTGCTTTCTGTGGTCTTCTAAAACAGCAAATTAATAGCAGAGGGACATGTTTTGTACCGGTTCAGTGACAAAACATGCTTGACCTGAGCAGAAGGTCAATGGGGGCCAAAGAGAAATCTGAAACTAAAAAGCATGATTTCGTCAAGTGAGAGAAACTGAGTCTCTACATAATGTTAAGGAGAATACTATTACAATTATGATTGGCTTCTCAGTTTTAAGCAGGGCATTGGCTGGCAACTGGATATCTAGGGTTCCAGGACTACTTTCCCCAAAAGGTAGAATTGTTAAGGTGTGAAGTTGCCAAGTGGATTAGTGTTTAAGCTAGGAACCTTGTCCCAGTTAGAGCCTTTGGTGGTAATCAGAGATCTAGATGGGGAAATACAGAATGGGTTGCCAAAGGCTCAGGGATAATAATCAGACAGAGACTTAGGGCTCCAGCCAGTTACATCAACACTGGGCTGAGGGCTACTGGTGTGATTGAATTTAATACATCTGATCTGCCCCAGGCAAGACTGGTGTAAGAACTGTATGGGGGTGAGAATGCCGGCACTGGGGTGAAGAACTAGACTGGAGAAAAGGCAGGAATGACCAAAATCAAGGCATTACTGTACTAGATACTCTGAGTTTGACCAAAGGAGTTTTCTAGCAGTGAAAAGATAAAGACCGTCTCTTTGTCATTACCCCACCTCTGTATCAGAATCTATTAGAAAAGCTTTGTTCACATGCCTCACCTAAATCTATGGCCTACGCTATTGCCCAACTCCCCGTAGCATTTCTGCCTCTTTTCTTGTATGCTTACCCAAGTAAATATTGCTACTCTTCTACTGTTATGTCTGTATTTTTAAGTGATGTTTGCATCTTCTTAAAAGAGAAGCTAATATCTGGCTCATTTAAAAATTTTGTAACAAGATGTATCTTTTAATTTACATGTTTTTTACTATTAGTTACACCATTGAAATTAGAATATATCTATGCGATTATATCTGTCTCCAAACAAAATTTACTCTATTTATTAGACTTAGTCTCTGCCTTGGTATATTGATTTGAGGATGTATTTTTCATACTCTCCATATCCTGCTGCTTTTTCATAGAGACTTACTTGGTATCCCTCCTTGAGGTTAGTTTTTCTATGTCGTTATACATATTGTCTCCTATGCTTTCAGTATTATATTTTTATAGGGATGTTTTCCTCCTTAGATTGTAATCTGAAACTCTTGATTAGATCAGCAACAATTCTAACAGACATGTTTTTTCGAGGTCCTTGTGAGATGTACTTCATTCCTTGCCAGAAGCTACATCAGATACTTTGGTAATCTTTACAGAATTTCTTGGCTTGGAATCCTATAAACATATTGATGAAATTCATGTAGCTTCTGCTGAGAGCTTTAGCTTGAGGGAAAAAAGCCTAAGGTTTAAACGCTTTTTGTTTTTCTTTCCCAAATGGGACAATACAGGGCTCTTCTTTTAATATTTGAGAATGTATTTATTGTTGCTACTATTTTAATATTTATCTCTCATATCTTTCCCATTATTGAACTAATAGAATAAAGACAGTTTTAGAACTAAAAATAATTTAAATCACATTATTTTTAAAAATCTACTTATGAATTATTTTTGGTATTTTAGTCCTTGAACATATTTCAAAAGAAAAAACGTTGAGATGTCTAAATATATGGAAGAATTTAAATAAATACAATACTTTCTTTAGTCAGAAGGATCATGACTTCCTAACTTAGATTTAAGTCTCCCCCCAGAAATTAAGTAACCAAACTTGACTATAAATCAATGAAATCATTATTCTATATTCTTTAGGCTTTTGGTTTCAAAAAATTAATTACAATACTCCATCTTCATTCGTAACCCAATTTGCAAGCTCACTCAGGACACGTTAAGTCCAATTTTGGTTGTCCATTGTTAGTACTACTTTTCCAGGGTCCTTGGTAGGATATTAGTTTTCACTTCCCTTGGATTTGTTTTTCTGGTTCTCAGCCTAGGATTACTTGAATTTTTCCTTCTGGTTATTCTGAGGCTGCCGAATCAGGCAGACACAGAACATTCTGGAATTAGGAATGTGGTAGTTTCCTTAAAGACTTGTAGCTGAGCATGGCTTACCACTTCTGGTCTACTCAGGAAGGTGGGCTAGGTCTATAAATCCTACTTGAAGAAGACAGTGTCTTTCCAGAAAGGACTAGAGATGATTTATTTAGCAAATGTGAGACCACCTTGACTGTACTCTTGGTTCTCCAAGAAGTACTGAGGATGAGCTATGTCATCAAAACAGACATAGAGATTTTAGGAACTATTATAGAGGTTTATGTTATCCTAATTTATATATAGAGATACAAGGTAAGTAATATATTGCCCTGCAGTGAGCTTACAATCTATTTATATAAAGGGAATATACCTAGGTTACTATAATAGGAAACAGTTATTGTAATCAGAAGAGGTATTAGGGAAACAAGGTAAGTCCTGAGACTAGGGGTGGGAGTCATATTTTTAAGATGGATTCCTAGAGTAGGTAATGTATGAGTTGGATCTAAATAAATTAATACAGTTTAGTCAGTCACGGAGGGCAGGACATTTGATGAAGAAATTCTAGCCTGAGAAAAGCCTTGGGGGTCAAGAAACAACATAGTATATAGGAAACAAAAAGCAATTCAGTGTTTTTAGAAGATACTGTATGAAAAAGGAGGGATGGGAATTGAAGTTGTAGATAGACTGAGGGCTTAGATCATTGAGAGTCTTGTTACCTATGTAAAGAAACTTTGACTTAGCCTGTGGATAATGGGAAACATCTTTTGGATTTAAGTAGGTGAGGAGATAGATTTATAGTTGTATAGATACACTGGCTCTGGGAAAGAGAGCTGCCACATTGAGGAGGCATTTGGGAAGCTTGTGGAGAGGGCCACATTGCAAGGAACTGAGGTTTTCTGCCAGCAGCCATGTGTGAAACCATCTTGAAAGTAGATCCACCTGTCCTGGTCAAGCCTTCAGGTAACTGCAGTTCAGCCAACAGCTTGACTGCCACCTCAAGACGGGACCTTCAGAAACTACGTGAGATAGTGTTTGTTGTTTCAAGTAGCTGCATTTGGGGATAAATTATTATATAAAAATAGGTTATTAATACACTGGCAGACAAATTAGGAGCTTATTGTAGTTAACCAGGTTAGAAATGTTAAAGGTCTAGTTTAGTGGAGGTAAAGATGACTAGGAGGGAAAACATAAACATATTAAGAGGTAAAGACCTCTCGGACTTAGATGATTAAATGTGGAGAGAGAGGGAGAAATCAAGGTTGACTCACATATTTCTTGCTTGGGGGCCAGGTGGATGATGCTGCTGAAACAGAGATATTTTTGGAGATAGAATAAATTTGGTTTTGAACACTGAGTTTGAAGTGTCTGTGAGATGTCCAGGTGAAATGTCCAGAATAGATCTATCCATGAAGAGATAGGAATTAAGAATCATCAGCATAGGGGAAGTAGTTGAAATTATAAACATCAATATGATCATTTAGGAAAGGTGTATACAATGAGAAAAGCAGTTGTTTGAAGAAGCAACCTGGAAGCAGGTGGCATATAGAAAATATTTCAGGAAGGCACAAAGAAAGCCAGAGAGGTAGTTGGAGAAACTTGAAAAGGTAGATGCGACATTAGATAAAACATCTCATACTCTGACACTGGGGAAAAGTGACAAGAATGGGTGTGCATTTTAGGGTATGTTTTGAGCTAGATGGAAAGTTGAGAGAAATCATTGTTGACAATGAGCTTTCCAGATGAAGTAGAAGGCAAGATCACCTGTTTGGAATAAAGGTGATAACAGCTGAGTAGAGAAAACAAACTGGAATAGCCGCAGAGGGAAAGCAAAGAACAAGGTAAGCAAGGTTAGTGGATAGATTGTGCTGAGTACTCAGCGGAGGTTTGGAGCCCACGTCTTTGAAGAAAGTGATGCCAGTAGGGAAACAGGACAATATAAGCAACTGGGACCCTTTCTGTTTCACATCAGCTGGAGCCCTAAAACTGATAACAGTGCCATAGGATCAGTTTACCCATGCAAGACATTCTGAAAATTGTGAAACTGGTTTTGTAACCCTTAGTTCATCTAATTTCTTGAGAATAAGTGAGAAGCCACTATTAATGTAAGAGATATTGAAGAAGAGACTGTTGGTTTTTATCGTGTTCACTATCTCAGCACAGCCATCGAGAGAGGCAGAGTGCTTCTGCAGGTTTTAAGTCAAGTGAGAGAAAGGTAATTGACAAAGCTGGACCTGAGTCCCCTAGAGTTTAGGGGGCATAGTCAGAAGTGAAGGGCCTGGCTGGGGCTGGAAAAGAAACAAGACAATGGGATATTTTAGGAACTAGTTGTATTTCCACTACTGATGGGGTAATGTGTTTCCCATTTACTAGGTGTGTTTCCCACAAGGGAGCCAGTCTATGATCTCCTTGAAAGGAAACCTGCCCCATGCAACCGGTAGGGATGAGGTGGCATCTGGAAGAAAGGCAGTGCTATATCTAGATGTCCCCAGTATAAAATCAGGGAAGGGTAAGCAAGAGAGCAGTCTTTAGTGGAAACTGCAAATGTGTACGTAAGTCACCTTTGGATATACATTATGCATGCACACAAAACTGATGCTAAATCACAAATGTGTCTGTCAGAATAGACTATTATTGCCCATTTATCTCTTTTCCCTACATTCCCTACCTCAGTCCAATGTGGAGGGACCAACATAGCATCCACGGAATGGGGGAGGAAGCAGAGTAGGAAGAGTAAAGGTACTAATTGCAATTCTTCCTCCACTGCCGGCCTCGCCAGTCAATAGTCATGAGCTGAAGGAAGAAACTTCATATTTGATTTCACATTGGACTAATTGATTTCATATTGGACTGGACTGGACTGGACTGGAATGGACTAGATGGGATTCTCTTTAGAATGGACTAGACATGTTATTACCTAAGATCGATTAGAAAATCTATGCAATCAGGATGAAATTTTATCCAGAGGTAGGAAACAATAACAATAGCAACAAAAATCCCAAGACATTTGGTAGCAGTGGGAAAATTGAGGCTTCTTTCTATTTAAGTCAAACTTGTTTAATAAAGAATAGTGTTGTTTGGCCTTAGCCAGTCTGGCTCCATGGTTAGAGAATCAGCTGCAGACTGAAGGGTCTTGGGTTCAATTCCCAGTCAAGGGCACCTACCTCAGATGCAAGTTCCAGGTTCAATCCCCGGTCCCCGTTGGGGGTGGGTGGGTGGCAACCAATCAATGTTTCTCTCTCACATTGATGTTTCTCTCTCTGCCTCTCCCCCTCCCTTCCACTCTCTCTAAAAAAATCAATGGAAAAACTGTCGTCAGCTGAGGATTAACAAGAACTACAAAAAGAATAGTGTTGGTTGGTTGGGTGGTGGGTTGGTGGGTTGGTGGGTTGGTTGGTTGTTTCCAGTAGCCCTGCATTACCCAGATGTTCACTTGAGCCTTTTTGTGGTCAGATCAATAAATGGGTGGGGACACAGAAGAAGCAAAGGTGTCCGTAGGAGAGTGGTTCAGGTGGTGTCGGTAGAATGGATACTCATAAAATTCAGATTGACTAAAGAAGGAAACTAGGTAAGGCTAAGGCAAGGAGAAGCTGAAGGACGTGAATCCAAGGTTTGACTTTTCAGGAAGTTGATGAATAAAGGGGAGCAAAATATACTACCCCAAGATATGCTTCTTTGGCTAATTGATTCTTTTGAATTGGTTCCTTTTAAGAAAACAGCAGGCACAGAAAAAGCTCTGAAAAACTGAGTAGCAGTTTTTCTTTTATAAGAGACATTTGTATTTATAAGAGAAATCTCCATTTGTAAGGGTGCCTCCCTTTCTGTACCAAGAAGAGAAGAATTAATCTAAATCTTTAGAAACTCTTATCAGCAGAGAAGGCAACTAACTAAAATCTGCATAGCAACCTTGCTCTTGTTTATTGTGCTTTTCCTGGTAATCTCCCTTGACTGGTCTTTCTGCCCCCCCCCCCATCCTGTTCCAACTTCCCCACAAACACCTTCCTTTGTCTTTAACTGGAAATGGGTGGTATTTAAGGTGGTGGCTTGAGCCATTTTGGAAGTTAGTTTTCCTGGGTATCTCCCATGTATAAAAATGGTATACATATTATTAAACTTCTATTTTTTTTCTCCTGGTGTCTATTTATTACAGGGGGAATCTCAGCCAAAAACTTAGAAAGGTACAATAAAAATTATTTTTCCTTCCCTAGAAAGAGCAATTAACATGGGAACTAGAAAGTGAAAGAGCTGAAAGGATTGGAGATTGTACTCTGACACCTCTTGATTAAAGTAATTCCCAAAGTTGACACATCCCAAGTTTTCTCAAATAACCCAAATAATTCAATTCATTTCAGCAGATAACATTGACTATGTGGTGAGTAATATGGAGTCTACTCTCAACATGTGAGAGCTTAGGAAAATATGAATATAAATGTTATTATAAAATAAAAATATGGGCACAGAATTGCTGAATTTTTGAAAAGTATTTAATATTCATTGTGCACTGACTATGTGCTAGATAGGGTGCTAACTTCAGAGGATAACAAGTTATTTACCCTTGAGTATTGAAAATCTGATGAGGAAGTCATACATGGGAATACATAATTACCATGCAACAAAGTGAGGGCTACGAAAAATGGTTACAGAAACGTGTGGAAAGGAGCATCTAGGAAGCTGAGGGAGTAAAAAGAAACCAAACTTATCTTGAATTGGGTGACATTAGATTTAAGTCTTAAAGGAAGAGTGGATATTAGAAATTTTTTTGTCAAGAAATTGAAAAACCCTTTACATTTCAGTCAGAGGTTTGGACATATTTCATGAAGGCTTCATTTGAGATAAACCTTGAGGACTGAGTAGGATTTTTGAAGGAAGTGATGGAAGAGAAAAGGGGAAAGAGAAATAGACTACCTGGGACCACCCAGTGAAGGAGCTTGAAGACCAGAAGACACTTAATAATACACTTAAGAGGAAATAAAATCCTGATGCAAGATGATGAAAGAGGAGATGAAAAAAAGGAGTGGACTTTAGAAGCCATTTGAAAACAGAAACAATTGAATTTGTTTCACTCAAAATGTGGGGGGCAGAAATTATTTTGGGTTTCTAAGGACATATAATTGGAACATATGAGAACACGAGACTTCCATTAAAAGATATAGGAAAACCATAAGGAGGTGCTGTTTGGTGAGGTAGGATGTAATGAATTTGAAAGTGTAACTGTATACCTTGTAGAATTGCCTGACAGACACTTGGAAATGTGAATCTGAAGTTTAGGAGGGAGGTTAGAGGTAGAGCACCAGAAATTATCTGCGTAGCAGTTGATAGTTGCAACCACAGGAGTAGATAAGATTTCTGACCTAGTGAGTTTATTATAAGTTCTTTACCCTAGTTGAGTTATAAAGTCCTTGGAGAATGTGATGAAAGCTATGAACCCCCTCACCAGAAAAATGTGTAAACACATAGATACAAAATTTTGTAGACTTTAGTTTAAGATTTCTTTGTGGTAAAAGTAAAGAGAGCTGAGGAAAGAACTTTGTAAAACACTTACGTGAAGGGGACAGAAGAAGAAAAGATGACATAGCAATAGGAAACAAACCACAGTGATGAAGACATTTGAAGAGATACTTTAAAGTAGTTAGTGCTACAGAGTGTTTTAAGCGTCTTAAAACTGAGGAGAAGTTGTTGGATTCGGTGATCACTGGATTAATTCGTTGTTGATTTAGGACTGGGAAGAAGTTATTCAGTAGAGTAGTGGGATCAGAAGCCAAATTGCAGTGAGCTGAGGAGTAACTGGATTGTGAGACTAAGTGGAGATACTAAATGGAGAGACTAAGTACATTGTGCTCTTATATTAAGTTTGTGAACCCTGAGAAGAACTGTTTCTATCAAGATAGACTCCCTGTGGTTAACTGAGCCTAAATTTAAAACTAGAGGTTAGTGGCCATTTATTAGCAGGGTCTCTCACTTCTCTGCACCCCAGGAAGAACCCCGGACTGAACTTTCAATCTCTGGTACTATGCCCTGCCTGTTGTGCCATCTGAATACACCACTGCCAGGAAGCTTCTCACTCTGTCATCACTACACTACCACCTAACCAATAAATTGTGACCTGCTCGGATCAATCAGAACTGCAGAACTTGTACCCTCATTTGCATCTACATCAACCAGTCTGAACGGATCAGACTTGAAGTCCTCATTCGCATAAATGGACCTGAATGGGAACTTGGGCAGGAACTTTCTCTGTAAGAGAGAGCCTCTCCTTTGTCACAGCAGAGTACAGTTTTGGTTGCTACTCAAATCTGCATCTCTTGAATTGCATTTCTTGCTCAGATAAATGACTTTTATTCTTATTACAGCCTAAAATTATTTTATTAATAGGTTTTGTTTGTGTGTTTGTTTAATTTATATTTTATTGATTTCAGACAGAGAAGAAGGGAAAGGGAGAGAGAGAGAAACATCAATGATGAGAGAGAGCGATTGATCAGCTGCCTCCTTCACTCCCCCTGCTGGGGATCGAGCCAGAAATCTGGGCATGTGCCCTGACCTGGAATCAAACCGAGATCTCCTGGATCATAGGTCAATGCTCAACCGCTGAGCCATGCTGGCAGGGCTGGTTGATAGGTTTAACCATAAAGGTAAAAGGAGAGCAGTGACTTGAGGGAATATGCAGTCTTGGGAAGAATTTTATAGACATTTTAAAAATTGAGTATGTTTTTAGACAGAAAAAAAGAAACCGATCTAGATGAAGATATAAGAAAAAATAGTCACAAAGACATTTCGATTATTATTTAAACATATTTTTCCTGTGAAATGTTACTACCAGCTACAGTTGCATTTTTGAAAGACAAAATAATGATCACTTTAACTGATGACAGTGCCTCACTGCCAAGTCTTGTAGGAATTCACTCATGGTGCACAAAGAAACACTGAAAAACAGAACTGTGTAAAGAAGAGTAGCCAAGTGTGAAGATTTCCTTGCTCTACCTCTAGCGGACAAGCTCCACGCAAGAGAGGTGTAATATCAGGCAGTGCTGAGCAGACCCTCTCAGCAGCAGAAGCTAACTGTTCAGTCTCAGGGTTCTTGGTCATCAGTACTTGTTCTCTCCCTAGTCGGTAATGTCATGTTTCTCAACCTTGGCTGTCCAGTTGGAATCATGCAGGGAGGTTTCAAAAAATCTGAAAGCCTGGATCCCAACTCCAGTGATTCTGATTTAATTGGTCTGAGTGAGGTGTGAGCATGGAGAATCTATAAAGGTGATGCTAATGTGCAGTCAACCTGTAGAGCCACTGCTTTAGCATACTCAGTTTGGGCTTCAATATCTCCACTGGAGTTAATATATTCCATCTAGGTATTTTCCAAAAGGTGTGAAAGGTATGGATGCTAGCCAAAGGCTTGAGAGCCTTAGGAAACTCCGTGAAGAAACTCCCATCCCCTTGAGGCAGGAAAAAAGATTGTCATTCATATTTCTCCTTTTACTCAGCTTAATCAAGGTTTTTTACCAATAGTTGTGAGGAAGCAAGCACTGGCAGTAGCTTATTATTTGGACATTGGTGAAATTCACATTCAAAGAAAATTTAATAGACAAAGCAGGGCTCCCAGGAGATAGACTTCCTTCCCTTTCTGAAATCACCACCAGGTTGCAAAAAATACTATAGTCATTTGCTCTGGGTACAGAATAGACAATCTGTACATGGAAAGTAGGAATAAGTCGGTTCTTCAGAGATTATTCTTCCAGGGTAGAAGCAGTCAACCACCCAAATCTATTTTCAGGTTATATTTTCAGGATAAGTCTACATTTGGCCAGTAATTTACTTTCCTCTCCTCCTCTCTTTTAAGATTCACTGTTCTCTAAAGAAGAGGTCATTAGCAAGTGTGAGAATTGCCCAAGGATTATATGAAGTTGTGGCAGCTAAAGAGAATGCTTCATTAGCATGTGAGAGAAAAGCCCAAACAACACCATCAAAGGGTGTTAAACCCATCCAATGGGATGGGGAAGGGGTGGTTGGAATTAATTTAAATCACTTTAATGCCAACATGAATGAAAGGAGAATTATTTCCCTAATAGTTAAAATTTAGAGTGCATGTGACTGAAGGTGTGTACATTTGCATCTGAATATAAACTGGCTGATTACCTAAATGTGTTCTTAACTGAAGGCCTATATATTAAAAACAAAATTAAAAATATTTTAACATTTTAGTTGTTCTTTGGAAACCAGAAGAATCCTAAGGTAACAGTAACAGGAAAAAAAAAAAAAAAAACTTGCAGGAGAATATGTGAAGCAGCATATTATAACAAGCAACTGTTACGGACATGGTGGGCAATTGAAATAACTGAGATACACAAAAACAAGTTAACAATATGATAGGCAGACTTAGTTAAGAATCTATTGAAGTCACTTGTATTGAATTTGCACCCATAAACCAAACATTTCCCACCAAACAGGGTAAGACTTAGAAAAACGGGGGGGGGGGGGGGTAAAAAACATGGGGGTAAGTAGGGGAGGTAGAAATAAACAAAAATCACAAAACAAAGAAAGGCCAGGCTCTGATTAGCTACCAAAATTTCCCTTTAAGCCATTAGTTTGCCTTCCTTGGAGTCTGTTTAAAAGCACTGTAGCTGACTGGGTGAAAGCGACAGGAAGGCTTGGTGGATAACTGTTACAGCTTGCAGTGAAAAAGAAACACCAATATATTAATGGACTTCATGCCTTCCTGCTCCAACGGGCATCTCTCAGGCTTGAGGAGCTGAAAGTTTCTTCAGAGATTCCTGGAGGTTTGGGACTAGGCAGAGGTGACTGATATAAAAGATTCCAGCCAAGGTACATAAGGTATTGGTAGCCCATTGCTTGGGCATACTCAGTTTTACCTCTGCTGTTTATTCCTACTTCAGGGCGCATCTTCTGAGAGCAGAAGGAAGTAGATGTGAACCTGGACTCTCACCCCACGTGCTGGAACTTTATGCTGCTGCTGTATTGAAAAACTGGTCATATAGAGATGTTACTGTAGGTAGGAAGGGACCAAAGGGAATCAGACATTTTAAGCATAATAACCTAGGGAGATGAATCGGATAATAAGCTTGCTTCTCTAGGAAGCTGCAACATTCAAAGGCACCCCAGAGGACCACAGCATTTTCTCACCAAGGGGATTAACATCCTCCAGGGCTGGCTTTCCCATCTCCCCAAGGAACCACCAGTTAACTTCCTGCAGATTCCCAGGGGAGAGGGACAGAGCAGCAAAGGGGAAATTCCTCTGCTGGGCACATGTGCCATAGGAGCCACGATGGTGACTGTCAAGGCCTGTCTGCCTAGCCTGGGAAAAGGATCGGGTTGGATAAGGGACACAGAACCCCAGAAAGACCTAGGAAATGAATTGATTTTGGGGAGGACCTAATAGCATCCTGGAAAGATTGGGAAATTGGTTAGTTTGCAAAAGCACCTAGTCCTTCTCAAGCCAGAGATAATGTAATCAGCTTAACAAAGAGCATCGCTGCCCCCCCCAAGTCCCTCTCTCTGCAACACGCTCACCTGTGGGATGGGGACTTCTCTCTGGAACTGCCATGCGGGCCTAGCAGCTGCCTGGGGCCCAGGCTCCAAGGCTGAGCCTGGATACAGCACAGCACCAACCAGAGTGCAGCCAGGGACAGACTACATAGTGGGATGGGGACAGACACGGACTAGACCAATAGCACAGAATTTCTGGACACTGGCCCTATTTTGGGGCCTGATGAAGACAAGGCTAGACTTTTTCCATGGTGGGTTGACAGAGATGAGACCCTGGGAGCCCAGGGGCAGCCCTCTGGCTTTGTTTCTACAATCAGTATTACCACTAAGCCTTACCCTTCCATACCTGGGCTCCTAGGATGCTTTCCTTGCGACTCGGTGAGAGGAACACATTTCCACCAGCAACAGAGAGATAACATAATGGGTTTAAAGCTCTGCTAAGTGTTTACTGGAATAATCTTCCTCTCCTAGATGAAATCAGAAAAACACAGGCACCACAGTAGGCTAAGGAAAACACTGAAGAATAAATTGGAATTCTCACTGTGATGTGCGCTGGTATTTCTTAACTAAAAGCCTGGCAATCACTATTTGCTATCATATATCTCAAACCACAGGTATTTTCCCTCTCTCTGCTTTAGGGACCTAGGTGAATCATCCACTACTCTTCTATGCCCTTAATTCTGTAACAATCTGGGCCAGTCAGCCATCTCCACTATTTAGGTCAAATGTGAAGTACTGCATTGTTAGTTACCTGGCATATGTAAAAAGAACATGAGTTATTTTACAAAACAATTTTGAGGGATTTTGACATTTGCAATAGAGACGATCTACGAGTCTTTGATTTGATGAGTTGCTTCCTGCTTCCTCCTTCCTGTCAGAGGTACTGAGCTTGAAAATGAGATCAAACTTCTGGAAAGAAATATGTTTTATATAAATGTTCCTACTCATATTATTTCATAGTCTCCTATGACAACCTTCGCATCAAAGATTTATTCTGGGTAGTTAAGTTATACAACAAAATATCTGATGTGAATTTTGGCAAGCAACGCACTCAGTGGATAGCTTGCCAGGAACAGGTATCCATATGGAATAAACAGAAGTGATGAGAATAGGTAAGAGCATGCTCATCAGGGGGCTGCGCCTCTGCATCCGTTTCTTAATTTGTCCTAATAAAATATCATTAAGCTCATCAGTGCCTCAATCTATCTTTTTAGCAAGACGTGCTTCATAAACAACCTAACTTTCTCATAAAAACGAAACAAACAAACCAATGGCTGGTATGGATACTACAATTCATTAGGGGAAAAAGAGGCTCAAACTTGAAGGGCTGTTTGGGGAATGTGAAAAAGAAAGAAAAAAATTAGCTGCAAAAGATCAAGCTCTGTCTTTGAGAGAGATATTCACTTCTAAATATAAAACCCCCCATTTAGCCTGGCTCAGGTTTCAGATAAAAAAACCATATCATTAACTACATATATTAGTTCTAAAGAGACTGGTTTAATTGTTTTAAGGTTAAGTGTGTTACGCTGAGAGAGGTGGTGTTTTGTGAATGAAGTCATATTTTGGGCTGTAAAGAAACAGTGTGATTTCTTGAAGCATCTTTTCCTTTGCTTCTATGAAGAAGACATTTTTTGGAGTCAGTATAGAGAAAAGGAAGGCTAGTCCGATCATTTTCTGTATTGTGACATGCAAGATTTTTTTCTCTCTATAAATGACTTATTAATTTGCAAAATTTTACCCTAGCTTCTTCTGCTTAGTAAATGAAGCTTAAAATCTCTAAGGCATTATGTGACTCCCAATATCTCATGCTTTTGTTAAAATACATTTCAACGTGTTCCTGTAATTAACATTAATGTCAAGTTCTTATTTCTGACTTTAAGGCTCTCAGAAAGTAAAGATTACAGTACAAGTTAGATAAAAATGATTAGAGGGTAAGCATCTTCACAAAATGTGAGTAACAGAAAACATGTCTAACAGCTCATGTGTTATTGTTAGTCCTCAAACTTGTTCTTCCTAAGATTTTGCAGAATATAAGTAACCGTCTGACACTCTCAGCTAACGTTTAAAAATACGCATTAGTTTCATAATCACTGCAGTGCAGAAGTTATTAAAGCTACAGCAGTTCAGCATGAAAGAAGTCAGGCAATATTCTGCATTATTTTGCTGCCTTCAGCAAATGACACTTTATATGAAATCTTCATGTTCTTAATTTTAAATTATATATGCAATCTTCATAAACACAAGATATATAAATATGGTTTATTGAGATTATAAAATTCATAGTGGGATCTATAAAGAAAATTTCAAAAAGATAAGTATAAATCATTTGATAAGTGAACCGATTTTAATTAATATCAATACAAGATTATAAAGAAAGAGGTGAGTTAGTTTGACTGTAAGTGAGGTATTACTATTAGAATAAAGATTAAGAAACTAGGTGCAGACTTGCTTCAGCCTTGGCAAGTAAGATTCAACTAACATTTAATGAGCACATACTAAGTGCCAGGCCATGGTAGATGTTTTTATATTTGTTACCTTCTTTGACTTGAACAACATTGTGAGGTAGAGAGCATACTGAGGTTTGGAGAAATTTAATATACCTTTCAGAACAGTACAGCTTATAAGCGATAGAATTGGTATTCATAACATGTGTGGTGTTCATCTTCCTCATTGTATTTTCTCTCACAAATATATTCAGTTTGGTAACAGTGAAAGAAAACAGAACTAAAAAAATAGATTTCCTCGTGTATCAGGTAATAGTTTGACTAATGAAAAATGTGTCTTTGTAAAGCAGGCCTTCACAGCTACCACAATCAGTAATGATACTGAGAAAAAAACTCTTGAATTCTAAGACTTGATTCAGACTTTTTTAAAAATCTTAGCTGTTTTTCCCAGAGATTTGAGGGAGATAAACAAGAAATCTCACCTTTATAATATTTAAAAGCTGTCTCTCTCCTTGGCATTAGATTAATGATGACCAGGCCTTCCAAATGTTAATGCGGCCACTGCCCTTAGTCCTACAAAGTTCATTTTGGAGTGAAATTAAAAATATGTATGACTTTGGGTTTATTTGCATACATGTGTCAGGAAGAGGTGAGTATGTAGTTGAATTTTGCATTGGTGTTGGCGAATCACCCTCTATGGGCTTCTCAGCCAACAGCAACTTTCATCTGCTTACAACATACTTGCGAAGGCTGTACTGGGTAGAGATGATTTTGTCATTCTTTTTGGATGAGCCTCGGGTAGCTTCTGAATGCACTGTTTGTTCCAAACTCCCTAGGACACAATGGATATTCATCAACAATGGCTAGTTTCTTTTATAGTGTGTCAAAAACAATTGAGATAAACAATACTTAGGATCTGATCTTCTAATGCATAAATAATTTTGAGCCTTCCATAAAAGGAGTGATATATTGATGTCATAGCAGGCACTTGATAAATGCTCATTGATTGACTGCTCAATTAATTCATTGTGAATGTCCTGAACAACTGCATATCACAATGATATCTAATATCCATAGCTCACATATCACCAAGTACTTTCAGTAGTTTTCTTAACTACTAAAATTTGGCTTTAAATTATTCTCTTCTCATTATTTCAACATTTGCCAACTTTGTCCAAACCACCATCTTCTCTGATTTGCACCATAACTGGTCTACCTATGTCCATTTTGATCCCTCAGCCTTTATCCCTTCTTGGTATTTCAGTAAGGTGTCTTTTTTGTTTGTTTTTTGTTTTGTTTTTGAAATAGCAGAATAAATGACCCCACTTCTGTTTAAGTACCTGAATAATTTTCCAGCTTCCCATTGTTCTTAGGGTAAGGACAACCCTCTACATGTACAGTGTTCTTACTGTTCTCAGTATTCCAGTCGCATTGACCTTTCAGTCCCTCATAAGTGCCATACTTTCTCCTTCCACGGGGTCCATGCTCTCGCTCAGCTCACTAACTATAACCTGACTTTCTCCCCTCTTCACTTACTCATCCTCTAGTTGTCATTTTTTCACAGGAGACTGACTTCTGTGATAACAATTCCTCTTATGATATGTTCCCACAGCATTGTATATCTCGTTTTTAGCATGCAGCACAGTTACAATTTTATATTTCTTTTAGACATTTGATTAATCTCTCTCCCACCACAGTAGATAAGCTCCCCATGGGCAGGAACTTTAATGACTTACCATTATCTAATCTTAAAATCTTATAAACAAAATTCTTAACATGATCTATCAGGCTTTTTGATCTGGCCCTAAGACTGCTTCTTCTATCTCATCTCCATGAATTAAGTCATTTAATTCAGATAATATGTCTTTATTGACTTCAGAGAGAGGAAGGGAGAGGGAGAGAGAGAGATAGAAACATCAGTGATGAGAGGGTCATTGATCGGCTGCCTCCTGCATGCCCCTTATTGGTGATCAAGCCCACAAGCCGGGCATGTGCTCTGACTGGGAATTGGACCTCTATCTCCTGGATCCTAGGTTGATGCTCAACTACTGAGCCTCACTGGCTGGGAATAATTTAGATAAATTTAAGAAAGATTTGTATTTTCTTTTGACCTAAATTCCTCACCAGCTACCGTTCCATTATTGCCCACCATTAATGCAAAACTACACAAGTGAATAGTAGTCCCTGTTTCTATTTCTATTCAAATCCAATTTTTAACTCAGTTTTCTTCAATTTTCTACCTCCTTACTAACCATGGTAAATTCCAACAGCTTTAAAAAATGTATTGATTGATATATAGAAACATTGATTTGTTGTTATTTATGCATTCATTGGTTGCTTCTTGTATGTGCCCTGACTGGGAATCGAACCCACAACCTTGGTGTATTGGGATGATGCTCTAACCAACTGAGCTACCCAGCCAGGGCTCCAATGGCTTTTAGGAAGCTAAATGCATTGATCTCATTAGTTTTTAGGATCAAGGTGCTAAAGCATGGATCCCATACATTTTCTCAGTTAACTTGCTCTCCCAGCAGCTTCAGTACAATTTACCATTGCATTCTGAGAAAACTTTCTTCTGTTTGTTTTCATGATCATCATTTTCTCTTAACTTGCTTCTTACCTCAGTGACCACTCTTCACGTGTATCTTTTGATAGCTCCCTTTTTGTGTGATTTATAAATAGCAGTACTCTAGTGCTTGATCTAAGATCTTTTATTTTTCTACATTTACATTTATACCCCAAGCTATCTCATTGGCAAAACAGTCTCTCTTGCTAGATAAGTAACTTATACATACATTTTAAATTTCTAATGAGGGGTCATTGAGCATTTGCAATAAAATACTGTTTAATTTTCATTAAATATATTAAAATATATTTATTCATATTAGCCCAAAATTTGAGGCAGTTTTTGAATTTAATGTGCTGCTTTAACTCCTCAGCATTAAAAACTACAACAGAAATGAGAAATCACAGAAAATGTCTGAATAAGTAAGTTCAGTTTAGAAGCAATATACTAGGTTTGGGTGCTCTCATGGGCATTGGGGGTTAGGTGTGCTGATGGTAAAGTATAAAGGCAAGGATGCATGAAAAATAATTTAAAATTAGAATATGTGCAGAAGATAATTACTGTAGAAGGCTGTGTCATATGAAGTTCAGACCTTCAAAAATTTATCTCTTAAGGTAAGTTACTCAGGAGACATTCTTTAACAGACAATATCAGAAAAATAGTTGAATATTCGAGAGGAATATTTGAGCCAAAGATTGACATGCCAAAACTCTTTTAAATACGTAGACCTTAGGCCTGGCCGGCATGGATCAGCTGTTGAGCATCGATCGACCTATGATCCAGGAGATGGTGGTTCAATTCCCAGTCAGGACACATGCCCAGGTTGCCGGCTAGGTCCTCAGTAGGGGGCGGGCAGGAGGCAGCCTATCAGTGACTCATCATTGATGTTTCTATCTCTCTTTCTCTCTCTCTCTCTCTCCCTTTCTCTCTCTGAAATCAATAGAGACATTTTTAAATAAATAAATAAATAAATAAATAAATAAATAAATAAATAAATACTTAGATCTTAGATATACATAAAATCAAATATTAAAATAATTTTTATCCTTAGTATTTATTAATTTCCTCTTGATGGTACAAAGGCAAACACTACAGAAAGACATTAAAACTTTATTCCTGAACTATGGCAATATACCCTGTCAATCAACATAAGCAGCTCATTGAAATCCAACAAATATTTAAGGGCTCATCGTGTTCAAAGTCTTTATTCCTCCATTCCTTCCTCCATTATTTTATTTATTCATTCAACAATCATTAATTATTTTTAAAGTATTATTATAGACTCCAACAATATAAAAATGACGAGGACATGACTTTCTCTGCAAGAAATATATAAAGATTAACAAAACACCATTATTATTTGCAAGCAGAATAATAATGAAGGTATTGAGAGATAATTTCTGATTGTGGTAATGAGGTTTTCAAAGCAAGTGATATTGGATTTTGAAAATATATGAGAAAAGAGAGTTTATCATTCTGTTTATAGCAAAATGTGAAACATTTAAAAAGTAAATTTAGGCCCTGGCCAGGGGCTCAGTTGTCTGGAGCACTATCCCTTACACCAGAAGCTTGTGGGTTTGATTCCTGGTCAGGGTACATATCTAGGTGTGAGCTCAATCTCTGTTTAGGGAGAGGATGGAAGGTGACTGATGGATGTTTCTCTCTCAAATCAATGTTTCTATTTCTCTCTCCCTTCCTCTTTCTTGAAAATCAATAAAAACATGTCTTTGGATAAGGATTTTTAAAAAGTTAATTTAGTTAAGAAATTTTCAATTTTTATAGAACATGTAGTTTGTAAGATAAGCAGTTAGTGTGCTTGCAGCTAATATGTTTACTTAACTCTGATACCATTCATTATAAGATTCATCATGAATTTAAGAACAACTTTTTTGGGGAAAATATTATTCCATGAAGCATGCACACAAGTTAATTTGTGTCTCAATTACAGAAACACTAAACTGTGAAAGGAAAGTGCCTATTATGCATTATGGAGGAATTATAATAGATAGTAAATCAATTTACTAGCTGGTGGTGGTTTTTAGCCTCAGTTGACTTATTTATAGGCTTAATGAGTTTTGATGCCATTTAAAAAAATCACATCTTGCAATTAATTTCAGAACAACACTGGCAGCAAAAATGCTTTTTATTTTGTAAAATTCAAATTGGTCCCATGTACATTTTCCAGTGTCTTTTGACTCAGCTTACTTTTTTTAACTGTCAAAGAATACTTTGCCTCCATAATTACGCCAAATTCCTTCTAACCTCAGGAAAAGAACATTAGAAAATATGGTCTGTGTTTTATTTATTTATTTTAAAATATATCTTTGCTGATTGCAGAGAGAGGAAGGCAAAGGGAGAGAGAGACAGAAACATCAATGATGAGAGAGCTGTCATTGACCAGCTGCCTCCTGCAGGCCCCCAACTGGAGATTGAACCTGCAACCCCGGCATGTGCCCAGACTGGGAATCCAACCGTGATCTCCTGGACCCTAGGTCGGTGCTCAACCGCTGAGACATACCCGGCCAGGCCTGGTCTGTGTTTTATTGAGTATCTCTTGTATTTCAAAGAATCCTGAGCCCATGGTCATTAATAAGTTAAACACCGTAACACGTTTGACTTATTTTCTACTTAATAAAGTATATTTGAGGTCAAATCTACAGATTTCCAGCACCAGCTACAGGGTCTGATACATATAGAAGGTGCTTAGTCAAAGTTTCTCGGAAGAATAGGTGGATGTGTTAAAGTAAACTGAATTAAAGTAAATGGAGGCATTTTTTATAGGTACTAAGATTAAGGACTTAACCCCAAGAGCATTCCTTTTTTATTTCCTATTGCAACATGTTTTTTTCTTTTTTAAAGTATTAAGCACATCTTGTTACTAAGAGAAAAGGAAAGGTACTTTGTTGGGGGTGACTCAAGCCTCTGGCATGCTTCAGGGAAGCCCAAGGAAGTGGATCCATTCCCCTATAGACTTTATTGACTCATTTCTGCCTAAAATATGAGTTGAAGGACAATGATGGCACTATTTTTGTTATATTTTTTAAAAATCTTAAAATGTAGACTTTTAAAATTGTAGATATTTGAAGGCAGGGACCTTTTTTTAAGGTTTTAATTTATCTTTATTGTTGAAAGTATTACGAATGTCTCCTTTCTCCCCCCCCCCCCCCATTGATTCCCTCCACCCTCTACCACCTCCACTCCAGGCACTTTTTTTTTTTTTAAATTTTCACTTGCCCATGCCTAACATAGTACATTTTCAATATGCGTGCTTAATAGCTGTTGAATGGATGAATAAAAATGTCATGATTAAGTGAAGAAAGCTGTAGAATTATCATCATAAGGTCAATATTAACTATCTGAAATGGTATGTACATGCATAAAAATGTCCAATTTGAGTAAATTAGAATTCTAATATTTTAATTTTTACCACCAAAATTAAACTTAGCAGTGTTGCTGTTTATCAGCAAATGCTCAAACCTATTCTTTGCTAGAATTGCACAGATAGTTGATATACCAAACATAGATACAATTTCCACTAAGTGCTTTTATCTTTGATTACTTATAATCAAAGTAACTAATAAACCATAAGACTTATCCAATTCATTGATGAACAAGTTTGGGTTTTGTAGTCAGACTTCTGATGTCATCCTGGACTTTTCTTAGGGAATTATTTGAAACCAAATGATCAAAATAAAGATTTTTAAACTTTCTATTTCCTTTTATGGATGGATTGTTTTGTGCACCTTGTCCTCTCTGTTTGTTTTGGGAATTAAGGCTTTCCAATGAGCCTATGTGGTGTTAAGAACTATCTCTAGATTTTGAGTTTACATTACAAACAAGCAAAAATTCCCAGTCTGTCTGAGATGTTTTCCTAGGATACAGGAAAGTTCAGCTAAACTGCACAGTTAATTCACAATCACTTATGAATGGAGAGAAAAAGTTGCTTTAAGTTGTTCCTTTCTTTTCATGGGGACTTAAGTTCAGTATCAAGCAGCAAAATTACTATTCTTTCAAAGTTGCCTCACTTGATTTGTATTCCATAATTATCTCCTCAGGACCTCTTCTTTAACTTGTAAACTCAGCTGAATAAACCAATTCAAAGATTATATACGTGTAAATATATATTCTCTGAGAGCTGGATAGACAGGAAGAGGGATAAAGTAGGACAATTTCTTTTCCTGACCACTGGTTTCACCAACATATCCATTATTTTTGTTTTACACTAAGGAATTGGAGATTTTTTCACCCTAGAAAATATGGGAAGCATTTTTTTTCTTTAAATTCCCTCTCTTTCTTTTAACATAAAGATTAAAAGTATTGTGACTGCCTTTTTGAGCAAAGGACAAATTCTGGAGATGAAAGGAACAAATTGTTTTTAAAGAAACAAAGACTTAGGAATGGTTCTTCTAGTTGCAGCTTACTCTCAAACTACTGGAATTAGAAAACTTTAGATGAATATTAGAAACATAAACAGTTTTCTGCTCAATAATATGAACACATTGAGCCAAATCTGATAATATTTCTGATTTTTATTTTCAACAAAGAGCTCAGAATGTCACTAGATTTTGAGTTGTTTTTATTTTCAGATCAAGAAATATAAGATGGTTATTCCCACTGTTTTTTACATATTAAACATTCTAGTTTAGCGATGATTTTACAAGAGAGGCATTATAGTCAACTGGTCAAGTTTATGAGCTAAAACTGCTAAAATCCTAGCTATATCTTCACTATGTAAACTTGTGTTAGTGACTCAAATTCTTCTCTGTGAAATGGGAAAAATAATAGTACCTACCTTATCGGGTTGTTGTGAGGATTAAATGAGTTAATAGAAGTAAAGCAAATAAGCAGTATCTGGCATACATTAAGTACTCAATAAAAGTTATTGCTACTCACAGTATCTTTCTCATTCTCTTAAAAATGATGTAGAGAATATGCGTGTGAACCACATTTATTTTATTTTGAATATTGTGACAGAGATTGCATTAAGTAAAACACCTTGGAACTGGTGGGAATTAGTATTATCAAATGAGCTTTATGAATTCTCTTGTATGAAAATGTCTAAAATGTGTTTTCATTTGTGAAAGTTCTGGGAGGCAGAAATCTGCCAGAGGCTGACTTTCTTGAGAAGTTTACTGTCAGTTTTTATGTTTTCTTTCCTCTATTTCCCTGTTACTCAAATCTCACTGTTTAAGGTGAAGAGTAGAAATGTTTGCAGAACGGGGACAGATTGAGGAATAAGAAACATATCACTAATGTTTATTAACAATTTTGCTATTTAGACAGCAATTAAAATGTAAATTTATAAATAGGACCCAAAGAATTTTTCAGTATAATATGATACTGATTCAGACTTGGCATGCTGAATTCTGTCTTCTTTATCGATGACGTTTACTTATATAAACTATATGACTAAAAGGAATCTTGAAGATCAATACCCATTTTTAAAGATGAAGGAAATGAGCTCTAGACTGATTTAATTAACCATTACTGCACTTATTCAATAAATATTTATCGATCTACTATGTGCTAATCACTCTGCTGGGTAATAGAGATACAGCTCTAAATAAGCACACATGGTCTCTGTCTTTGCAGCACTTACAGACTACAGTAGGGAGGTAGACAATTATAGTAAAATATAATGAAGGGAAGCACAGGGAACTTGAGGAGTGCATTGCAGCAAGAAGGAACCTACTATAGGAGGTCAAGTGTGGTATAGAATTCTAATTGAGCCCTGAAAATTCTAATTGAGTAGGCCAGTGCTCTGGGAAGCTACCCAGCCCATGAGAGGGCCTGGGGAGAGAGAGGGGGCAAGGCATGCAAGCTGTTCAGTTTGACTGGAAGAAGAAGTGTGAGTTGAAAGTAATGAGACATAAAGCTGGAGACATATGCAGGTCATAGTGGGTCAGGTAAAGGATGTTTTGATTATATCAAGAGCAATGGAAAATCTTTGGAGAGTTTTAAGCAGAAAGTAACATGCTCAGATTTTTATTAAGATAATTCTGGCTATAGCCTGTTGGATAGATTTAGTGGGGTAAAACAAGAGGCAAGGAGGCCATTGGGTGACTCTTAGCAGAAGCTTGATGAGTGTTCATAGTGGGTTAACCTATTACCTGTTTAGGATAAATGCTATTGATTTCATTTCTGTCTTGATTTCAAATAGTTTTTACTTGGGTTATTACAACTTTTTACCCAAGTTCCTAAAAAATAGCCTTTAAAAAAAAAACCCTTTTCCCTTTATTAAACCAGGGATTTGATATAGCATGGCCTTTTCTATTGTAGGAGGAAAATGATTAGCTTAATTGTTTTGGCTGGTGTTTTTCACCCAACAGCTAATTCTGACCTACCAGGCACTATTCATCTTTGTGTCTGTTAGACTCACTTTGTGTTTTCTATTCCCATTGCCACTGCCCTACTTAGGTCATCATTACCTCTCACCTGAACTATTGCCATAATGAGTCAACTCATCTCCCCGACTCCCAAGGCTTTATTTCCTCATATTAATCTTCATGTTTGTGCTTCAACATTGCCCTAATCAAATGCTTTCAGAGGTTTCCCTCTGCCTACAGGAGAAGTGTTAGCCATTGTTTCATCTTCTCTTAGAGCCTTACCTTCTCCCTGACACCCATACACCCAACTGTTCAACTAGGCCGGTCCACACGTTGCTCCCTAAATACATCCCACACACTATCTCTCTACCTTTGCGTAGGTTTCAAGCAGCTTTCTCCACTTCCTGAAATTTTAATCATTTTTTAAGGTCCAGGAGACAAACAACTTTTTTATATGATACTTTCTACAGTTATGCTAAGTAGAAATATTAGCACTCAGGGGTCTCACAGGTGAGCTCCTGAATTTTCTTGTTATTATAGTTATATATGCACATATCTCATCTTTCCTATAAGATTATAAATTCTTAGGTGAAATAGAGTGACTTTTTATTTTCAGTATCTTCCTTAGTACTTTGTCCAGTGCCTCAAAAGTAGCGGACAATCAATAAAGGCTTATTTAATTGAATTGATGTTAGTTTTCATGCCAAATTCAACATTTTTATATGGAGTTATTTTGTTTAAGCTCCAAACTGCTTTTAGGAAGTAGTATAATTATGGATTAAATTTAAGATTGTAAAAATAATTCTGATTTTTTTAAAGTGCAGCATATGAATGGGGGAAATTAATGTTAATATTTTAGCATGGAAGATACCCATGAATAAGTATAAAATTTAAAATAAAATTCAGTCATTCATTAAATATGTGTTAAATATTATTATATGTTGCATTCATTTTTATAGACTGCTGTCCTTTTGGAGTTAATCCTAAGTAGGGAGACAAATGTGTGTTCCAACCACATCTTACATTATTCCATAGGCATTGATGTCTGTGAATCTTTATACAGGTAGTTCCATTAACAAAACACACACAAACAAACAAAACATTTTCTGGATTATAAAAAGAGTTGTAATTTTTTTTTAACTTAGATTGTATACCAATAGATGCTTCTGAATACATGTGAATTCCACAAAAGCATCTATTGGTATAGTGAAACCAAGGCACTTTGCTAAATTCACAGATAAGTCAGAAACCACAGACTATTTAAACAAGAGAATGCACTATATTCATTACGTCGAAGTATGTTCACAAGGAAGAATATCAAGAAATGCTTATGTGTACCAAAGCACAAAGCATCAAAAAATGGGCTAGGTCTGATGTCAGGCTGGGAAATACAGAGGATGAGAGAAGGGCCAGGTGTGTAGATGCTTTGGGCATGGAGCAATAAAGAAATGTTGGGACTGGTCCACAGAGCTGGAATTGTTCCTCCAACAATGTTAGTGTTTTTTGTGGACCAAATGCTAAGAGATAGAGTCCCACCTCAAAAGAAAGGACTAGAGGGAAAATGGGACCCCGGAAATGAGAGTCTGTGTGGAGTGAATTGCTGAAAGAGCAAGCGTTGAAGGGGTGTGCACAGAGAAAGGAAATTTTGTGTCAAGGGAACACAGGTGTGAGACCTATAACATGGAGAAAGAAGTCTCAACTCTCTCTCTCTCTTTGTCTCTTCCTCTTTCTCAAAGAGAGATTCAGCCTTAAAAACCCAGGGGCCCAGAGAGTGTGAAGCCTGTCAGGGAAGAACTTGTTTCTCATAACTCTCCTCCCTAAACCCACCCTCCACCTCCAACTTTGGAAGAGTCAGAACTTGAGTTAAGAGTGACAGGAAGGGTGGAAGAGAACCTGGGGAGCATTGGCCCTTTCTTTCTGAACTTTTAACCCGAAGTAGCCTCCTGTTGGAGACAGAGAGAAGATTCAACCTTAATGTTCAAAGTTGTAATTGTTGCATTGGTCCAGGTATACAAAGTTTTAAATGGAGACTGTTTGCAATTAAGATATGATGAAAATCACATGAATGTTTTGGGTAAAAATTTCTTCAGTAGGTCAGATGAAAACATTGTTAGTATGGATTGAAGTGGGATTTGAAATCGTCCTTAAAGTATAGGTTTGTAAAAAGAAAGAGTAAAGCCATTCTAAATGGACTTATGACTATAAATATCCTCAAAGGTCTATTTTGTGTGCAGAAAGAAAACCTGGGTGGAGCAGAGGCTTCTATTGAGGAAAAAATGTTGGAAAGATACATTGGTGACCTGCTTGTAAAATATTTTTAATGGACAAGCTAGGAAGTTCAAACTTCTTTTTTAAGTGCTGAGTTTATATTTAATGCCTTTAAAATCAGAGAATAGAATGGTCAAGTCAGTTATACACCCATCTTCATCTGGTAGCAATGTTGTCTTTTCTGAAAAAGGCAATATCACTGTTTTTCACATCACATTATGTTTTCTCCATAGCACCTTAGTTCTCTTGTTGATTGTCTGAATCTCACTATTCAGCGTAACCTGAATGAGAGCAAAAATCCTTCTAACTTTTTGTTGTTCCCTGCTGTTCTCTAGAACAGTGACTGACACACAGTAGGCACTCTCTAAGTGTCAGGTAAATAAGTAATAAATGAAGAGGGAGAAACTGGAGGAGATAAGCTATTACAGGTGATTGTGGGTTGAGAGGAAGTGATGATAACCTGGGCTAAGTGATGATAACCTTTGGCAGCGGTAGGAGGGAAAAGAGCACTCTGTACGGGACGAGCTATGAAGGAAGAATCACTAGAGCACCAAACAGAAGGGAAATCTCGGGCAGTTCCGAGAGTTTGAACTATTTCTGGGGAGATGATGGTGCCCTCCTAGATTCTGGAAATAAGAAGGAAGAAGCTGGTTTGGGGTGGTGATGGGTTTTTAGCTTTAGCTAAACAGAGCTGTCCTGCCAGTGGAAGGGTCCGGCGGAGGTGCCTTTATCAGGTATAGGCGCTGTAACCGTCCGAGGGTAAGGGAGCCAGGCTCTGCTAGGGACACGGTGTAACTTTCAACCATTTAACGTTTGGGGGCCTGAGACAAGCTGAGTTTTGGAAATTAAACTGCTTTTTACTGTTTGGGAGAGTGTGGGGGGGGCAGGATGGTCTATTTTCTATTGCTTTGCTCTGCAGGGTGTCCATTAGCAGGTGTGGAATGCAAGTGAACACAAAGCCGGGGCCCAGCCTAACCTCCTCCGCCCCCTGCTGCCCCTCCCTCGTTTCCTCTTTAGCATTTACCCCATGTGGCTCTGGACGCTGCTTAGAAAACTATCTTTGGCCGTATTTGTGAGGATTGCCAGCTTCAACTAAGCAACCATTCACTTGAACGATTTCGCCGCTGAGTGGAGATTGTGTAAGTTGCCAAGCGAAGTTTTCCTCCCACTCTGCAGATCCGGAGGGCAAAGGGCAGAATTGTGACAAAACAGTGTTTTCCCACATGCCCCTAACTCACAAAAGTATAGTTATAAAGGCAATTCAAGTTCTAAATGTTCAGTTATCCAAATCCAGAAGCATTTCTATTCTTAAAAATAGAAACAATGTTTTCATCGCTAATACTCTTCAAACACTAGTAACTTCCCTTTGAACATTTCAATATTGCAATTATAAAATATAAGATAAGAGATAAAAAATGAGAAACTTTCTTAATAAAAATGTCCAGAAGATATGTATTGTATGTGTTTGTGTATCTTCTTGGAATTTACTATAGGTAATAGAAGGAAAATTCCTTTGTAATGGAAACAATATGGTGTTTCCAGAAAATGAATCTTTTCACACAACTTATGGAGACTGGCCTTTATTAGTTGAGCTTAATGAATTAATTAATACTCAGGCTTACAGAATTTATTTTAGAAACTGGTTAATTAGAATGGACTTGCCGTGGGGAATAATTTTGTACAGTAATTCACTGGGTGTTCTCTGTATGGCCATCACTCTATGTCTGATTGTTATGGACTAAATGTGTGTGTCCCCATCTCATCCATATGTTGAAGCCCTAAATCCAAAGTGATGATATTTGGAGGAGGGACCTTTGGGAGGTAATTAGGTTCAGATGAGGTCATGAGGATGGGAGCCGCAGAATCAGATTTGAGTCTTTGTAAGAAGAGGAAGACAGGCCAGTGTTCGCTCTCTTTTTCTTTACTAGGTGAGGACACAGCAAGAAGGTGATCTTCAGGACGTGGGCTCTCACTAGGAACGGAATCTGCCTGCACCTTGAGCTTGGACTTTCCACTGTGGGCTGAAAAAGAGCCACATACTAAACCTGACAAGCAAGGGGAAGCCTGCATGGCAGCCTCTAGAAACTCAGAAACTGAAAGCAACCACATAGGATGGTCTGAACATAAAAATTCCTAACTAAAAGCAGGTCATGGTGGGTAGTTGCTTCCTAGGCCTGTTGCTTTCTTGACAAGGGTCAGTCTTTACCTTAAGTGAGCCTGTCTATTGTCTTTTTACATCTTAGGTGACATACCTTTGGGATGTCAGAGAATCTTCTTTTGCAGACCCCTCGGGGCACAACCTCTGCACCAGAGCAGGAGACCACAGATCCCCTCATTATTACCTTGTTTCCCACATACCATCTCTACGAGCTGTAAATGTTAGTTATTAACCACCCTGTGCCCACCAATGTAAACATTATGTTTCCTGGTTTTCCTTCTTATCCAATCCCAGGAATTTCCCTGCTTTGCTTCCTCCCACCCCCTTAATCTACCACCAGTGGGTTTCATGTGACCCTCCTTATATCTTCTCCTTTGATTCTAATGTATAAAATAAGCTGCAAAACTGCCGTTCTCTGGAGCATTTTCTCAATCTGTTGAGATTTCGCTTCCTGGCTATTGTGGTCAGTTTGGCTCAAATAAAATCATAAAATTTCTCTACAGGTTTGGTCCCTTCTTACGTTGGCATTATCTACCAGAAATGTTAGAAGTAAATGTCTATGACTTACACCAGTTAGTCTATGGTATTGTTACAGCAGTCTGAGCAGGCTAAGACAGTAGTGTTTCTCAAATGTGAGTGTGTTTAAGAATAATCTGGAAGCTTATTTGATATGTGTATTCCTGAATCCCAATCTAAAGAAAATTAGCCTGGGATGCATCTGTCCCAGTATTCTTCCTTTTAAGTAAACTGCAAAGTGATTCTGATGCAGGCTCTTCTGAGCAACAAGTTGATGAACAGTATTTACAACAGAAGTAAGCAGATGATCGTTGTTGGTACACTAGGTGGGCGGGTGGGAAGGAAAGGAAGAGAGCTGTTCTGACTTTGTCCTTCAACTTTCTCACACTTCCCTACTTCATATGTTCTAACCTTTTCCATCTGAGGAGCACACTTAAAATTACCAGATTTCCTTCCTACATCACATAGCAACAAACACAAATTTAGGATTTTAGAAGGAAAAAATGTGGGTGGGTGAGCACTCTATAACACTCCAGTCTTTTTCCTACCAGGGTTTCATTTGTTCAATAACTACAGGAAGTGTATTTTTCCTCTCAAGTTACTGCATCATGTATATTCAAGAAATCATAGCCAAGGACAAAATTATGAAGTAGGCAAAATTATAATTTTTCACTCTGCCCACTTCTCACATAACTGATGAAATTAGATTTTCTGAAAAAATGAACCAATAAATGCAATATGTTGGAGGATTAGTGCACTACATGGACCAAAAAGTGTATGGTCTTTTGTACTTCTTGGGTGAAATACTTTAGTTTAAAATTCTGAAATTTTAAGGAACCAAGGCAGGCACTAGAAGAGATTTTGGGGGTGGAGAAAAGCCTTATTCAAAACATTCTTCCCAAGGGTGGTCTTGAGCAAAATCTATTCAGGAGATGAGTGAGAAATCTAAGTCTCGTATGCTGGCTCCTTATTAATTCTGAAATCTGGTCTGGTCTGATCACCAATGTATCTGGACCTGACAGAAATCACTAGGATTAGAGGGTCTTTTTTTCAGGAAAAATAATGTTCTTCAAAATAGAAACAGTTAATTATATTCTTCAGATCTCATTTTCTCCTTGAGGCAGATACAAATTCCAACTGTTCTGACCTTGTAGTGCCATCTCCCAAATTGGCATGTATTTTGACATATTTTGTGAAAGCAGTTTCTATTATGTTATATTCATCAACACATGTTGAATTGAAACTGTTAAGCAAAATACAAAATATTACTAATAATCTATCTGTTATACATTATTAACAATCAAAAGTAACAGTCCTCACCAGATGGAAGGACAGATCTGTGATAACCACTCATTTTTATGTCCATAAACATTTCTAGCACAAATCACAAATCAGAGGAAGCCTCATATTTCAGCTGTTTGGTTGTCTGAAATGAAATATAAATTCATTAAAACAAGACAGCAGGTTCCCTGCTTATGGGAAAGCATCCAGGTCCAGAGAATCATGAGATGTGGGTTTTTCCAGAGCAGTTCTACTAACCAAGTCTTTGGAATCATCAGCAGGTCACTTTGCTTCTCTTGTTCTTGGTGTGCTTAAAATTTCAAACCCTTGAGCTGGTCCTTTTATAAGTTGTATATATTATGAATAAATGGCCAAATGTGTAAAATGCTGCATTTCTTACATAAAGATGAATGACTACTTCAGTGGGGTAAAGAAATTTCAAAATTTTGCTAGCCTACAAAACATTGTTTACCAGCTCGTTTTCCCAGTGGGAAGTAGTTAGGTAGTAAGAGGAGAGGTCAGCATTTTAGCCTTAACAAGCAGAAGTGCTATTCACCTGCATGCCGGCTCTTTGAGAGACTATATTCTTGCAACTGTATTTAGTTTTGTGATGTTCATCATATGTAGGCTCCAAGAAATGTATTTTGTTCCCATCTTCACACCTGGTGTTTATTTCTCAGCTTGTTTTAATAAACCTATATCTCCATAGACTTTTCTGATTCTATTTTCCCCCTTACTTCTAGTTAATTTTAAGTGCTTTTTCAGTTTATTTCTTCCATTTGCATTTTCTTGTCCCTCAGAAGAGACTGTGACTGATTGGGGTAGAGGAAGGCTCAGCTTGTAGAACTAGATTCTGGGTTCCATTTCACTGGTCATTGGTCTCCTCTACTTGGAGATCACGAAACATTTGTTGAATGAAAAGAAGCCCAGCATAAAACATAAATTGGGAAGCAGTATCGTTTAGTAGTAAAGGGAAAAAAAGGACTTGGAATAAGAACATTCTGAATTCCAGTTCTTGACTTGTTAACCACTTGTACTGGGGAACATTACTTTATCTCTCTGGACCTCCATTACCTTTTCTTTAAAATGAGGATCAGAGTACCTATTGATAAGACTCTTGTCAGTATTAAATTAGATAGATAATCCATGCAATGTTTTAGCAGAGTTCTCAGCACATGGCAATTGGTCAATAATATTATCTACTGTTATGACATATCATTAGTTTTGTCACCTCACAGCTTCCAGCATGATATTGTCATAGAGTATTAGAATATCTATAGTTAAAATGTTATTTTTTTTGTATTTCTTAATTGTTTATCAAGAGAGACTATTTCTTAGCTCAAATATTCATGTTTCATAGTTCAGGAGCACAGATCAGTGAAAAACTTCCATGGGATTTAACCCAAAGAAGCTCTTTACATTCCAAGATCACTTTGCACTCTGAAGGATACCAGTCATCTTAATCTCCGCAAAACCTTTCATGCAATCATAATTTCTGTAGAAATCTATATATGCCTTCTTTCTTGGTTCAGCCACAGCAAACTTAGAAAGCTCAACCCCCAGGGATACAATGATGACTCCAACAATATGAAATCGCAGACGCTTGGCCAAAAGGCTACCCATCTGAGGTTTTGTCAAAACACTGGAATACATGGTAGTTATATTCCCCTCAATATCAATATCCTTCTGATGAAGAAATGGATGATGCTCCAGCCTATATTTGATATTTTAAATCTATATACATTTGTTAAATGAAGGAATAGACGTTTTTGTTGGGTGGAAACTCTTCTCTGGAGTTTCAAGTTTGATTTTTAGAATACCCTCAACTTTACATGTGCTTGTGAAATTCTGTATGTATTTTCACATTTTTTTCTTGTGTTCCCATGGCATATCCAGAATCTTCTTTTGATTATGATAGGTGTTAATAAATATTTGTTGACTGATTGCTTCCCTATTAGCTACCTTTACTTTCTGAAGGTAATTTTTTTTTTTTAGGGAAGTGTCCTTAAATTGTTATACTCTCTCTCTCTCTCTTTTTTTTTTTTTAAAGAAACACATGTTTTTATTGATTTCAGAGAGAGGAAAGGAGACAGAGAGAGACAGAAACATCAATGATGAGAGAGAATCATTGATTGGCTGCCTCCTGCATGTCCTCTACTGGAAATCAAACAGTGATGTCCAGGTTCTTGGGTCAATACTCAACCACTATGCCACACTGGCCAGGCTAAACTGTTATATTCTTAATAATCCCATGCTACATATTTAAGTTGTAATGTTTTCCAAACAATGTGTCTAGTATCATGATTTCTGAAATTTTCTGTTTGTTGTGTACTTATACTCTTTCAAATGAATTCAGTCAAATGTGTATGTGTATGTGGGTATGGATGCAGGTGTGTATAGCCCTACACAGGCAAATAAAAGTGACAGATACCTTGGGCTTTCTGTGGAGGTACTCTTTCTATACATGGTTTTATTTTCAAACATGTTTTAGTCTATGCTTGTATAGATTATACCTGAGTGTTTTCTCAGTTTATTTTTCTGACCTATTCTTAAAGTACAGTGTACAATTTTTAGTTCCTTAAAAATGTTGCTCACTTGGTGAAGAAATAGTGTAGTCTGTGTAGATACAGACTTCTTAGAATGCCTGAGTCTCAAGGAGAAGTCACAAGTACATTAATGGCCTACTTTCCCTATACCAAGAAAATTGATTTCCCCTTTGTTTCTAAGGAAAATCATTTTGAGGGTATTCACCACTATGTGATGAACTGTACTATAAAAAACTTTGGTTTAAAAAGTATTTATTCCATGCAGTCCAATTTCATTCTCTTAAAGATCTATTCAGTTTTAGAATGCCACTTCTTTTTACTGTTTCCTTAGTTTAATCTCCATGAATGTTTCCATGTGCAGTCTAATGCTCACCAAGCAGTGAAAAAGACAACATTAAATTTTAGCTGCTGATTCACTTTACTCTGAGTCTTATGTTTTCTGGACTTGCTAAATGTAACTAAAGTAGGCACTTATTTCCTGAGTTATATCATTTACTCCTCTACTGACTAGCATAACTTACATATCAATGGCTGGGACTTGGAGAAGCAATTGAGTGGGATGGTGAGTCTAACAAGATATTTGCTTAAGGCTTTTCAAAGAAACCTACGCATGGATATCTTAAAACCAGATTTTTAGTAAATGAAGTGAAAACTTGTTTCTCTCTCCTGGTTATTTCGGGTTTTTCTATTTTGAAACTCACCTTCACATATGGTACCTCCATATAAATCAAAACTTGTTCAATATTGGCATATGCATGATTCAAACTTACTTTTCATGATATAGCACAGTGATGAATTCAAACTTAATTCTATTGGCTTTTAACGTTGTTTTCGTATGAAGGGGCTACTGTATTCTAACAGAATTGCTATATTGTGTTAATGTATACATCTAAACCACACACACTATTATATTCTTAGCACATCCTATTAATTATGGAAATCACTTTCATTTCAATAGGGAAATTTACATGACAACAGCTTCTGGGGCTCAGTGGAGCATCAGACCACCAAGTCACAGAATTCCCTTGTAGTGTGGGTGTTGACAGGGTTCTGTTGACATCAAATTTGCAATGAAAATGTCTCATAAATGTGCATCCACATAGACTATTACTTAGAAGAAATCAGCTCAATATTCGCGTGGGTCGTTAATGTCAGAGATGGAAAATTTCCTCACTTACATTAGTAACATAAGTTATTAAGAATATATAATCATATATATCATATAGATGACCTGAAAGGTAAGTCTTAAATATTTAGAAAATGTGTTCAGATATGGAACTGTAACCTTTGTGCTCTCTCCTGGAACTCTATAAAGCTTTTGCATTTTGCAAATCCTATATAAATGTGAGACGAAGACTCTAAATCAGACAACAGAATGGACTGGTCCAGGGGGGTTACAATAAGAACTAAGTAACAAGACAAAATAGAACTGAAGGGTAATTAGCCTGAATATTACAACAAAGTTCTTAATAGGGAGAACTATTAGACTGTGAAATAATCTTTCAAATGCGCTGGAAAAAGACATTACTTGAGCCATTTAAAATCAGACTAGACTGAAGTACTCCAAAATACAGTATGCTATGGGGACCAAGCCGACATTAGAAGTGGAAGGAGGAGAATGACCTAATAGCTTCTACCATCTGTGTGATTACTATGATTGTACTCATTTTATGTGTTCAGTCTTGGTGGATAATCTTCTGTCATTTTATGCTACTTCTAGGCAGCAATTTCAACAAATTTATCTAATGCAGAATTGGATGCATTTAGCAGCATCTCAAAAGAGATGAAAATGCACAATAAACAGTGTAAAATAGCAAAGCTATGAGTAAACACTACTCTTTTATTTTGGGGAGAAAGCAATTCTCACCCTGGAACTCTGGCCACATTCCAATGTGCATAAATACCTCCTGTCTGCTTGGCTTTCAATGGAGAATAGGTATTAATTTTTATTTCTTTTGTTTAATGGTATCTTGGGATGATGTTGAATACAGGACAACAAATTGAAACATTTCATCCCCAAGGCAATGGCTACATTTTGGAAGGAGGTAGCTAGGACCCTGAAAAAAATCTTGCAACATTTTGTGACCCATATCCATTAGAGAAATGGGCAAGAAAGAGAAAATGGTTTAATTTGAAGATAAGAGTTTGACATGAAATAAGGAAGAGGGGAAGGTACCCAGGGAAGTTGTAAAAATGTTATTGCTGGAAGTCTTTCAAAAGAAGACCATCCTCAATCTTATGCAGTCCTGGCTGATCACCTGTCATGAAGTAGAGAGGTAAGGAGGGTGGCTTTTTGATATTTATTCTAGTTCTTTTACTCAATAAAAAATTATCTTAAATGTAATTACAACTCAATTTTATCCTATCTTTGCATTTGTCCAACCTCCCAATTTTAATTGCAGTGATACAAACTTAGAGATGGGATCATTTTGATGTTTGGTCATTGTGAAGTAAGCCATTTGATTTACACTCATTTCTTTTCATGTGTACACAACAACTTTTTAAAAAGACTATCATACCCAAATGAGTGGATCATAGAATATATTTTCATTATTAATAATATTTTGTGTAGCTTTTCATATATTTCCTTAATTTACTAATCACATATTCCTGAATTGTGAAAAATACCCTTCATTTTAAATAGAGAGGTCTCTACCCCTCAAGTCCTCCAAATTTATCCTGTTCCTTGTGTGGGCATAATTTTCAATGATTTCATTAGCAAGGATCTAGCTCATAGAACAAGAGATATTATATGAACTTTGTGTGTGGGGGGGAGGCGGGAGAGTGGAGACTTGTCAATACTAAAAGGCATTCTTACCACTAAGTCTTCCTTTTAGCCCAATGAATGTAGACATTCTAGCATTTTTGTTCATGTGTGAAAAATAAGTTTCAAGACTTTTTCTCCTCAGTTTCCATTCTGAGCACTGGCGCTATTCTGAATATAAATCAAGTCAGCCTCAGGGCATATCTCCTGAAAATACCCTGATAGTCCTGCTGGAGGATCAGAACCTGAAAGGAAGGACCGATAAAACCTACAGGTGTGAGAAAGCTTTGTAAACGCCAGGCACTGCCATTATGGAAAGGTAATACCTCTTTTTTGAAGTCTGGTGTGCAATAGTTTCCAAAATCTATTCAAATTCTACTGGTCTGTTTCAAGAAAAGAAACAAAAAATACAAAACCAAAACGGTGCATAGTACTATAAAATCATTAAGTAATAACCTAAATATCTTTGGTAGGAACTGTGTAACCCACAGGAGTTTAGTGTTTTGGAAATCTAAATGTCCTTGTCATGCCCCTATTAAATAAATTTACACAAACAATTAGAGTGTAGGTAACAGCCTTAAAACATGGGACCAGATAAACCAAATCACACTTAAATTTAGGGAAACGAATAATGTTTCTCAACCAATAAATTCTTCCCCATCCCCTCAAAGAAACACAGTATAGCTCTACAGAACGGTTCTTAGAGCAGAGAGCCCAAATACATTGAAGCAGAGAAACTCCAAGTACTGAACTCCTGCTGAGGTCTTTAACTCACACTAGCTGCAACTCGGCTGACCTCAACTTTGAATATAGAGATATGCAACTACATGTGTCAAACGCAGCACTATTCAGAGAACAGTAGAAACATTTTGTTAGCAAATTAGCTGAGCACTTGATAATTAAAAGTGCACGGTTTTGCTGTCTGCCATAAAAATGTGCAATGCTTTAAGATAGTTAAAAGGCAGGGGCACGTCCCCTTAAGATATCTACCTAAAAGTGTTATACCTTGGGGAATCTTCCACGTTTGTTAAGCCAGGGGAGGAAATAGAAGAAAATAAAAATGAAATCCTCAAGAAAAAAGCTTATTGGATATATGACCTAGTCTATTTCTAGATGGCGAAGCTCCCGACCTCCCTGAGTTATCTCCCTGTCAGATAAGAAAATGGAACGGGAGAGATGGAGAGATAGGTTCCCAGTTCGGTTTTTCGAATTCTCGCTCAAGCCCAAGGGAGCAGAAGGCACAGAGTTAGAGATCGTTTCCAAGAGTGTTTGCAGCCGAGCGAGCCCCTGGCCGCCTCCCGGCTGCAACACCGCCCGGGTGCGGCTGACAGCTGCCCACCTCGCCCCGCAACCTCCGCACCCACATCAAACAGCTAGGGTGGCAGCCGCTCATCGCAGGGTTTCCTGCGCGCAAAGCCCAACGAGCCCCCGAACGGAAACGTATCCTGAGCCCAGACGGGGCTGGAGGGGGTTGGCGGACCGGGCTGGTCTCTCTGGGGGTCCGCGAGCGCTAGCTGCCCCTCCACCTCCTTCAGCCCGGCCGCAGATCCGCGCCCTGGGCGCTGCGCGCACTCACACCGGCTCTCACCCGCGCGCCCGCTGGGCCTCTGCCCGCCGCCCCCCACCCCGGCGGAACCGCGGGGACCCGGCTGCGCTCGGCCTCAACTTTCCCAGCCGCACCAGCCCGGGTCCGCGCGCCCTCGCGGGGCGCCGTCCAGAGGGGCGCGTGCTTCTCCGGGCTCCTTACCTCTCACTGACAACTCCGGGCAGGGACTGGGGCTCGCGGTGGCGGCGGCGGCGGCTGAGCCTGCCCCCGGGCTCTGGCTCATGGTGGGTCCTCCTCATCCGACACAAAAGAGGTAGCTTGCTGGCTGTGTCCCTTCCAAATCCAAGGCAGAACTTATTTCGCCCCCCGAAATGGCCAACTTGTGCGCGCCGTTTCCTGTCCCAGTGCCCCCCGCCCCCGCCCCCTCCCGGCCGCTAGCTGGACCACTGCCCGGTGGCAGCACATCCAGGCCTCCGAGTCCGTGGGGAGTGGGAGAAGGGAGGGTGGGAGAAGAGAGGAAGGGGGCTGGGGAAAGGGGAGCACCCAGTCGTCTTTCAGGGAGGGAAGGGCAGCAGTTCCCAGCCGAGCCCCTCTCCTCTTTACGGGCAAACACGCTTCCCAGGCGCGGAAGCAACTTTCCTTCGCCTTGGCCAGGCTGAGACCACGGCATCTAATTGGGACTCTCGGCAGAGGCACGAACCTGGCGTCCTCTCCTCCCCATCCTTTCTCCTTCCCTCCCTCTCTCGCTCTCCTTTCCCCTTCCCTCCACTCCTCCCTCCGTTTTATAGGGGTGTATCTGCAGAGTCTTCGGGGGGCTAGGGTACCTAGACGAGAGGATTGTCGGCTGGAAAGCCGGAGCGGCTTGGCCGGCTGCTTCGCCTCACTCTGAAATCCTCGGGCAGTGCACGCAAAGGCTGGGAGTTTCGGAGAGGCGGGGTGAAGGGGCGTGGAGCGGCGGGGGACCCGCCGCTCTTAACTTTGAAGCTCGGCGAGAGCTCTTGCCTGCGGGAGAGCAAGTGCTACCAGCGCAGGAAAAGGTCTGCCGCGGTCCCGGGGCACCCGGCTCCGCGCGTGCCAGGGGAGAAGGGGAGAGCCTGCGCGGCCGGTGCGCAGCTCTGCCCCGCGCGCAGCTCAGCCGCACCTTGCAAACCCCGGGAGAGGGCTCGTGCGGAACGATCTCTGGGTCAGGCGGGCGGGAGACGCTCCCGTTTCCTAGCAACCCTCATCAATCTCCTCGGGATGGCTCCCTCTGAAGGAATTCGATTGGACAGCCCCTGGAGGGAAGACACGCCCCTTCAAGAATGCTGGGTTGCTGCTTTTTCGCATTCGCCCAAATTTCTTGGGTGGAATAAGATTAGAGGAGAGTGCTGACCTGTCTTCCTTCTTACCCTCCTGTGCCGCCACACCGCCCCCCTTGCAGCGACCGACCCCCCCCCCCCGCCCCCAGACACACACAGAAGTCCTTCCCTAGTCCTGGTGGTTAGCAGACACCGTCAGCGTTCTCCACAGAACCTCTTCTTTCTTCTTAAAATTAAATAAATAAAAACCTTAAATCGGTGACGTAGGCACAAAAGAGGAAAAGGCAAAGGAAAATAGCTTGAATTGACTCGGAGCTAGAGATAAAATCCTAAAGGTAAAATCCCAGGCACGTTTCCATGCTTAGACACATTGTATTTAATTTCAAAATTGAAACTTCACGGTCACTAATTTCTCCAACCTGATATACTAACTTTGTGTTAACTGGGGACTGAGTTATATGTAGCCAGAGACAATTCAACTTAATTCTTTAATGTTACCTTTATTCTTCAATATTTAATGTTAAGTTGTTTAACAACTGCCTCCTTTGTAACCTAGCCTAAACATATAAGCTACAGAAATAATTTTTACCCTTGGTTCCTTTAGAAGCTAACGATATTTAGAAGACATATGTGCTAATACATATACCCCACTGTGAATGCTACTAAAACTAGAAACTTGAACATATTAAAAATTAAGATATTACTAAGTAGTAAAACTCTAAATATTGTAAAGCCCCCGCGTCCAACACCATTCTATCTAGAATGCAATAGTGGTGTCAAAATAAAAGCAAATCACCCTTCCTTTGCATTTCATTACTATTATTCAACATGTACTGCCTACCACAAATATATTAGAGTTTCATAAGAGGACATTTTCACAATGTCTGTCTAATAGACAACTGTACACCCAAGAGCAATGACACAGCAATGGAGAAGATCAGAATCTACACACTGCATGGGCTTCTGTACAGCATGAAACCACGTTGTCAGCTCTTGGTTTCATTCAGAATCTTCCAGAAGAGTCCTTTTTGCTTTTGAAAAACTTTATCAGAATCAGTTGAGGTGGAGAAAAGTAGAAGAGAACTGATATTTTTATCTCATTGAAAAAAGAAAGTAGCTGTGTTTGCACAAAATAGAGCACTGATGCATAGATTGAACTGCATTGACATAGCCTGCATTTCGGTTTCTTTTAACACCCTAAAGATAGTGATGTGTAAAGACTGAAATACTGAAGCAAATGATCAATATGTTATGAGGTCTGGCCTAATGGGACACTTTCCTTTTCCCGCTGCCACACATGTACAAAAAAATGATGAACACAAGGGCTTTTCAGCCTCGGTGGTAGCCTATTACCTGAATTTGAATCCTTAATTACCATCACTTCCTTGCTGTGTGACCTTAGTCAAGTTTCTTAATCTCACTATATCTCGGTTTCATCATCTGTAAAATGGGACTAATGATTGCTCATCCCTTAGTTATTTTAGGATTAATAAGTACCTTGTTAGCAACATGCAAGTGTTAGTTATGACTATGAGTCCCTAGTTCATAGTTAACTAATAGTATTTTAATTGTTGAGCTTATATAATATTTAATTGAAGGCAATTAGTCTTGTAATTTAATTCTTCCCTTTTAATTAAATTTAAATTCATCATTGACTGGGACCAAAGCTTTAACTTTAATATATATTTGTTGATGTGTGTGTGTGTGTGTGTGTGTGCACATGCATGTTTTCAGATTTTTAAATTTTTTTCAAGCTTTTTTTTTAAGCCTCAGGGAATAGGACTAAATAGCAACCTCTGGCTAAATGGCATGTCAATTAGGAAATGACAGCTTCCCCCTCCACACACACACACCTCACCCAAGTATTCTAACTTGGCTCTGCTTATAAACAATTCTAGTGCCCCCTTTTAAGTACCTCTGGTACAGCATGTTTATCTTTATCAAGTTTTTTCAAGTCAAACGTGTGTATTTAGGCATCTAGACCACTCTTTCTAGTTCATATTTTATATTAGTTTGAATAATTTTTTACTAATCTATCTATATTTATTTGAATGATTAATTATGATATTTCTTGTTAGGACCTCCTACAGTTAATGAATGCCCTGACTTTTGCTATACTACCTTTTTAATATGACCCACTCTTTATTCAGAAATAACATAGAGTTGATGTGCTGTCATTATTAATTACAAATGAAGTGCCTTCTATATCCCCATTCTGATCCAGACTGCACTCTCACTAGTATTTCCTTTGGAGCAAATTTCCATTGGCTCCATCCAGAAATCAATTTCATTGTTGGTTTCTACTATCAGTCAGTAGCATGTAGTTATTTTGATCATCAATAGGGAGATCAGATACACAGTTCGTCTAGGACAGTTCTGGTTTACATCTATTGTGTGGGTGTCTTCACAGTGCCCAATTTATTTTTCAAAAATGTCAGGTTTGATCGTTAAATTATATGGCTACTGGAAGCTTCTAATCATCTGGCCAATATTTCTTGCCTCAGCCTTCTCTTGCTCCATCTGCCACATGACTATTAAATTCCTCTGTGTAACTCCTTTTCCATGATAGGACTGATCAATTCTGGAGTCTAATTCATATATCTAGGTAAATATATAATGTAGGTATAAAATATTACAACTTACATTTAATTTGCTTATAAATATTCCTCATTTATTTTTCAATTTCTTTCAAACTATGTTGCCCCTTGGATCATCTCTAAAGTCCAATTTTAGTTACTGTCACACAATATGAAAACAAAAATATTAGTCTCAATTTTGATTGAAGCTTCAAGGCAAAAGGTGTGAACTGCTCTAGATTCCAAAGCAAGAGTGGCCAGACTTGAGTGGAGTATCTTTAAACCACGTGGATTATAAAAGAGTTAAAGTTAGCCTGGCTGCGTGTGGCTCAGTGGTTGAGCATCGACCTAGCATCCAGGAGATGATCTCAGTTCGATTCCCAGTCAGGGCACATGCCTGGATTTTGGCTCCATACCCAGTAGGGGGAGTGCAGGAGGCAGCCAATCAATGATGAATATCTCCCTCTCCCTTCTCTCTGAAATTAATAAAAATATATTTTAACAACAACAAAAAACATAGCTAAAGTTAAAGAAACTGAGAGAGGAAGGAAGTTGGTAGGTCCAGGATGGGCATGTGGGTGTTTTCCCTTCGCTTCAGCTCTAGCGAGGAGTGCTTCTGCTTTAGTGAAATAATTCTTATCTCCCTGGAATGAGCGTGATGCAGTAGACTGCTTTTTAATCCACAGCAGAAAAATATAAACTACAAGAGGCTGTGTGTTGATCGGTCTCCCACAGGGCTGAAAGAAAAGAAGGCTGAACTTGGTGTGACTGCACTCCCACCTATGACAGGTAAAAGGGTTTGGTTTCCTTGACCTTATATGATGGGAGAGTGAGCACAGAGCAGAGCATGTGTGTCCTTAGATCCTAAGCAGAAGGGCCTGGTGGAGAAACTTTGGATCCCCCGTAGACAGCCTGTGGAGGGCAGAGGCCTGCTCAGTGCGACTGTGTAGGTTGTGCACTGCACAGAGGTGCCCAGTAGAAGGGTGAGAAGGAGCCCTTGCCCAGTGCTCATGTTCCAGGCTGCATTAACCCGGTGGGATGGTGTCTTTTGTAATTCACCGATCCAGAGGGGCACCTTTTTCTAACTCATATACATGGTTCTAGGAGACTCTAGAAGGTGAAGCACAACCAGGAGCCTTGGCTAAAGTAGTTAAGTGTTCAGTCACAAAAGCCTCATCAGATTCAAGTCAGATTCTGCAACAAGAGATCCCCAGCGTCCAAGGGTCTTTAAAGAACTGATTAAGTTGGGATTTAAAATGTCAGCTTTGAATACCTGCTAAGCCCAGGAAAAAAGTAAGGCCAGATCAGTACTGGTGAATAGGACTTTTCTTGTCCCGTCGAACCTTCTATCTCTGACCTCTTCAGCTCTGAGGGATTAAAATATCCATCTGCTGATTAAGGTGGAGGGAGGATGAGGGTGAGGAGCCTGCTGAGCAGAAAAAAGAGGCTGACAGGTCCCATTGCAGGCCTTTCTCTTACTGCTTCCCCAGGCTGGGGAAGGGAGACGCTTCCGTGCAGATGGACATTGGGAATTTGATTATTGCTCTCACTGAACTTCATTCTACCTGAGTCGAAGGCGTTTTGTTGTTGCTGTTGTTTCTCTGTTTTTTTTTTTTTGGGGGGGGTGTTGTACTAAAGTGAAGGAAGGAATTTTTGTCTGGGAAATATCTGAAAGTCAAAGCACTGGCCTTGAACTACATCCAAGGGGACAGAGAAGAACAAGCCCTACAGGCAGGATTCTGCAGGTGCAATGGTGAGAAGAATAAAATGGTTTTGTGGTGCTTTAGGAAACTTACTTGTTAGGTATATAAATAGTCTCATCAGTGCATTGGATTCCTTTGCATTTTACCTCTGATTTTTTAAAAAAATGTATCTTTATTGATTTCAGAGAGCGGAAGGGAGAGGGAGAGAGAGAGATAGAAACATCAGTGATGAGAGAGTCATTGACCAGCTGCCTCCTGCACGCCCCCGACTGGGGATCGAGCCCACAACCCGGGCTTGTGCCCTGACTGGGAATTGAACCTCAATCTCCTGGATCCTAGGTCGACGCTCAACCGCTGAGCCACGCCAGCCGAGCTCCCTGATTTTTATAAGGGAAAATTAAAAGGAATAACCCTTGGCTAATTACTATGTGGTTCCCCCTCCCCCTCCCATATTGCATAGGTAACAGCTGAATTAAGGTTGGTTCTAAACCTGAGTATTCAACTATTAAAATAGTTATCACCCACAAGGGGTTCTTTGGAACATTTTAATTTTCAATTACTATTTTAAATATGAATAAAAATAAATAAAATTGAAAAATAAATATTAATAGAATTTGTACATTCTTTGAAAATACTCATCACAAGAAATTGAAATGCTTTTTTATTTGTCTTCCTCATTAACTGGAAGTTTCATATACTATGTGTGTTATCTTTATCGCTACATCCTGGTACTTATGGAAATGACATGTGTGTGGAAGGGTGGGGGTGGGGGAAGACTTGCTAGTAGATATTTGTTGAGTAAATGAATTAACCTTTAAAGATTAAAAGATCATATTGATTTACATTTTATAGTTGAGCAAACTGAGACCTGGATTTAGCATGTGCTGCCAAAATTCTATATAGGAGGAGTTCAGAGTTGTTAATCTGGTTCATAACTGTTAATTTGGTCCACCTACTTCATGAGGGGGGTGGGTTTCTGTGCTATCACTTATCAATCTCATGTGCCTAAAACCGCCCGATATGCTGCTGTATGGTCAATAGGCATCTGATAAATGAAAGATTAAATGGTTGGAATCCTTCTTAGGGGTTTTGTCTAAATTTTGTATTTTTATAACAAGCAAATTGTTTTTAGTTCTAGGCCTTTTTAAAATAATTTTTTGGGGTGAGCTAGGCAGGGATAGTAGGATCTGATGAAGGTTATGAACTTTATAAGGGAATGAAAGCCTCTTGGCACAGCCACTGGTTGGGGGAGCTAATTTATATAGATAGTGTGTGGTAGAATAAATCACAGCTTTTACTCTGGACTCATGACTCCAGTCTAAATAAATGATGCAGAGCACAAATATTAAATGAATTCAGAGGAAGGAAAAGCATGTCCACTGGGTTTGCCTTTCCACTTATAAATTTAATCTCAGAGATTTTGGCAAAGATTTACATTGTACACTTTAGATATAACATATGTTAAATGTTATTTATTTTGGTTTTATATTGATTATTTCCTTCCTGAGAATTCAGATCTATTTTTCATACCTGGAAGTGATGACATACTGATTGGGTCTTAAGTCATCTTTCAGTTCAGATCAAGGTCCAATTGGTTATGTATATATGTACATATGTATTCAAATAACATTCATTGAAAACTACCATGTGCCAAACACTAGGCCAAGTACATAAAATACCAAGGATGTAAGATAGGAGTGCTCTGCCCTTGAAGATTTCTCTTCTGGTAATGGTGAGCAGAATTGGCAACAAATCATTAAAAAAATACAATATGATGGCCCTGGCCAGTGTCACTCAGTTGGCTGAGCACCATCCCATGCACCAAGAGGTTGACAGTTTGATTCCCAGTCAGGGCTCATGCTCAGGTTTTGGGCTCCATCCGCAGTAGGGGGCATGCAAGAGGCAGCTGATCGATGCTTCTCTCCCTCTTCCTCTCCTTTTCCCTTCTTCTCTCTCTAAAAAAATCAATGAAAATGTATTTAAAAAATATATTTAGAATATGATGGAATATATATGAGAGGTCCTTTAGGAAGAAGAGTGACCTGGAGGATTGGCAACTATGTATTACTCAAGATAAAATTCCTAAACTCAAATGCCCTTTTAATATGATGATCCAAGGCAAGAACCTGCTGTTCTATAAGCCCTCCACTTCAAGACTGAACTTTGAAATACATCTATGTAAGAAAGGGGAACATATCAGTTAAAAAAGCTTTATACCTCCAAGTAACAGCCCAACAAACAATTTGTTAAACAAATAATGATTTCCCAGTTTGTTTATTTTCATATAGCCAGACTATGGAAATAGGTATTGCGTTGGAGACTCTATTGCTGGACCAGCACCATTATCTTTTCATTCATGTTGCAATGTTGCTGCTCAGATCCAGCCATCTCATCATTCATTTAGGAGACAGCAATAAACAGGAGCAGCCGTGTAAGCTGGTTTTGCCCTGTGTGTCAAGAACGTACAATTTTCATCAAAGCCACATCACATGGTATCATTTATGTCTAACCAGCCAGGCCTGGTCACATGATGACCCATAGCTACAAATTAGGTTGTGTTAGCGGGGAGACTAAGGCACCTCAGTTCTTGTCTACTCGAAGAAAAGATTTTAATCAAGAGACAAAGTGTAGCAAAGTAAATAAGAATGTATTGGTCACAGCAAAAATATACTTGGGACAGTGAAACAAGGAAAGATACAGAAGAAGCAACAGGAGAGCCTGGGCTGGGGGCTTTGGCTACTGAGAAGTCAGAGAAAAGGGGGCCTCGGAGGCAGGCCCAGGGGTTAGCCTGGGACAAGCTGCCACTGCTATTGCTCCCTGGTTGCAAGTTTCCTGGGCTCCCTTAGAGGAAACAAGGGGGAAGGGAATGGCACTGGTGTGCTACCCTGGGGGAGAACATGCCCTGGGTCTTTCATCCCTAGTGTATTTATCTCTCTTGCAGGTGGAAATCTTAGGGAAAGTCTTGGGGTGCATCTCAAAAGTATATTCATCAGCTTTCCATGTGTGCTTTTTCAGGGTGTGGTGTCCAGTGATTGGTCAGTGCCAGGGCAGGGGGTCATTAGTCAATGCAACTGGTCCTGAGGCAGCTAGGTTCTCACCTGTCTGGTTTTGTTGATTTTCTGGGCCTGGAGCTGAAATGCAATTGAGGCCTAGATGTTATCTTTAGGGAGGAAAAGGTCAAGGGGTCTAAACCACTTGACTAACAATGTGAAACGTCAGGAGGTCCAAACAACATGACCAGAGAGATGCTAGGGGAGGAAAAACCATCCTGGGGGTTCCACCCTGCAATTGTCCTTTGCTAGGCATCTGAGGCTTTCTGCGCTGATGAGTCTCTGTACCTGACCCATTGTTCTTGCTTTGCTCATGTCTGTCTAACTGTCCATAGCAGTTGGAAAAGTATGCAATTAGCTTTTCCATTCTCTTTACTGTAAGGCGTCAAGAAAAAGGGTAAATGGGATTGGCAGTTGGGTGAGCCAGCCAGTGGTGTCTGATTCAGGGAGTAATCTCACAGCTTCCCTCTTAACCATTTTCTATATTGGAGAAAGTATTCTAGCCCATCACCTATCTTTTGACTGGAATATGTCTTCTATGAAAGGGTAAATGTTTGTAGTTGCTTATTGAGGGCACTTATTCATTGGTCTTTTTTCAGCTGTGGCCAATTGTCCCTTTTGAGCCAAGGTCAATTGTAGTAACTGTTCTTAATTACATCAATGCCTGGCTCATTTTTTTTTTTTTTTTAATATATCTTTATTGATTTCAGAGAGAAGAAAGGAGAGGGAGAGAGAGATAGAAACATCAATGATGAGAAAGTCATTGATAGAGCCCACAACCCGGGCATGTGCCCTGACAGGGAATTGAACCCCGAATGCCTGGATCCTAGGTCGACGCTCAACTGCTGAGCCACGCCTGGCTGGGCCTGGCTCATTTTTGATCTGAAAGCTGTATATATCATTTAAGATTCTTAGGGCTTAAAGTATGTGTCTGTTTAAAGAAAATCCTAAATCACAATGCAAATTACTTATATTGATAGGTGTGTGTATAAATTCCAAACACAATTATGCCATTAGAGCTATTTGGGAAAATGTTAAGTAAATATTATATGCATTTTAAGCACACACACATAAAACCAACTAAACAAAAAACTATATGTTGACTCTTGAAGTATAAATGTTGTGTACTGAGATACCTCTAGTGGTTCTGTTCTTAGGATTCATTAAATAATAAGTACTTATTGAGGGCCTACTCTGTGCCAGACAATGTGCTATTTGCTGGGTATGCAAGATAAATTACTTCAATATAGCTCTTGGTGCTGTGGAGCAGATAGCCAGAAAAATGCTTTCAATCAACATGGAACTTTATTTTTAGGAATGTTCCAACCATTGTCTTTATGACTATGGGGGATGTCACCAGTTTTAAGTATTATATATCAGGTTATTTTACTCTAATTCACAATATTCTGCTCTTTAAGTTTAGTTTATCTTGCTACATTGGAAATATTCTTTTCATTAAAAACAAAAGCAAACAAACACAAAAACTTTAACCCGTATCTCTACCTTTCATTCTTTAACCTTTCATATGCTTGAATAATAGTTAATAAGTTCTCCAGGTATGTAAATGAATCCATTTTTTAGTGAGAAAGGCAATGCACCTACTAGGGAAAACTTATCCATAAGTAAAATCAAGGTCATAATAATAAAGAAATTTTAGTCTAATCTAGTGTGAGGACACCTTAAAAGAGGAAAGATTCTGGATAGAGATACCACACAAATGACCACGTAAGATGTTAAGATTTGCTGTCATTTCTAGACCAGAATTTAATAAAACAAATTCAAGCTTCAGGAAAATTTTTCTCAGGCTAAACATGTTTTGCTTGAGTTATCTTAGCAATTCAGTCAAAACCTTAATTAGGCAATTGTTTCTATTCTCTGGCTTAGTTTGGTAGTGGAGATTGTCACTGAGGGCATGACTCTTCAATTAGATGCAGTGTCAAATTAGTAGTACAAAATGCAAATAAAAAAATCCATGCTGTTCAAAGTAGAATATCTCAGATTGAAAAGAAGGGCTGGGATTAAAATTTGGGGGAAATGTTTATTAAAGTTATGTGTTAGTCATAAATCTTTACATTAATGAGTCATTATTATTCCTAGAGCATAATTATGTAGATTCTAAAACTTGTAGAATAATGGTGCTTTTATTAAAGTTGCAGTGATTAGTGTTGAGAGGTTGTCCTCCCTTATAGTTTTCAGGGAAGAAAGCACAAACCCCTTTTTCTGCTTTAAGTGAATTATTTTTGTTCCTTAGTTTACTCTTCCAATAATAAAGCTGCTGTTGCCAACCCACACTCTAAGGATCTGATTTCCTAACGGATGTTTGAGGAACATGTACGAATGAGCAACTTGCTGAATAAAAACAAGGGAAGGCTCACTGAGAAGTCAGCTCGTCCAGTGCTTCTCAAATATTTTCTACCCAGAACACAAATTCAATGATGTTCCAACTGGTTGTCATTCTCAAAGCTATATCTAAAGTTATTCTGAATTCTTTTGTCAGCTGTAGCTCAATTTTTTTTTTTCTTCCACTAAAGGAGGCAGGTAAGAGCGACTTTATTCTAGGAGGACCCTGTGTCCCTCCTAGTTTACATAGAAAGGAAAACATCCAGTCAAAAGAAATCGTTCAGAAGGCTTGACCCTTTATTATAGGATGGGAACTACTGACTTCTTCCATTATGTTCCCTTTTGCAGAAATAGCCATGACAAATCTGTGACACCCATCAAGCCTTCCTGGGAGGCCTCTTCATGCTTATATTATTAATAGTTTTTCCTTTGAATAGCATTTTTGAGTTTTCAAATGCTTTCACTTCTCGATTTTACCACATCCCTTTGAGTTGCCCCCCTCCCAAAAAATCCTACTGTTTATATTTTCTAGATGAGAAACCTAAGGCTAAGAAAAATTACTTCACTTATTGTAGGTCATATAGCAAATGAAATGTAAAGCCAGGATTTCCATCAAGCTAATTGCTTTTTAATCCAGTGTGTATTCCAATATCCTGCCCTGCCTCCCATTACTCTATATTCACAGGATGATGCTTTTCTGTTATGCTCACCCCCACCACAAACCCCTCTGTGCTTATGGGTACTCTATCTTTAGGTGATTTCCTATAGCCTCACCTTAATGCTTCAAAATTCTGCTGAGTTTATCTTGTCCACAGGATTTAATCTTCAGTAACTTTACAATGTATAAAAAGTGTTATCAGATATACTCATTCTTACTAAAGGCTTAACCAGATAATGATTACCTCTCCCAGGTAAGTTTTAGCTTTAAGGAATGATATCATTACTGAGAGTTTCAGATTCCTTGGAAATCAATGAGATTATAAACCTATTATAAATATAATGATTGGAAGTATGGTGGTGATAAATCTGTACAAAATCTAAATTAAAGAATGAAGGCAAGATCTTATGAGGTTATTTTTGGTTAATATCTATAATCTCCTCCTACTCCCATGATCCAATCAACTTATAGTAAACTATGGGAAATGGTACCATGTCCACTTGTTCAGTGGCCTTTGCCTGAAACCTAGTGCAGAGTCTGGAACATATTTGTTGAATGAATGAACTTCTACTATATTGCCAACAACCTGCTTGATTATAACCATGGAAGGATAATGTAGGATATATAAAAATTGATATTGTGATAATGTAATTATAAAAACACATAGTTCTTTTTTAATTTAATTTTCTTTTTTTAAAAAAATACTCTTATTATGAAGTATGACCCAAATATAGAAAAAATATACAACAATTTTACATCTCAAGTGAATGAGCACAAAGACAACACTTATGCAGCCACCACCCACGCAAAAGAATTGAATATTGCCGCACCCCAGAAGCTTCCCTCTGCCCCTCTCAGCCACAGTCCAGTCTTCCTCCTCAAAGGTAACCCATTATTCTGACATCTGCCTCTATAGTTTAGTTATGCCTATTTTTGAGCTTGGTATAAATGGAATCATATGGTATGTGGTATCTAGACTTTTACTCAACACTATGTATGCTTTACAAGTTCTCTTGTCTTACCAGCATGCTCACTTTGAGCATGAATTGGGTAAATTAGTGTCTTCTCTCAAGTCTTGAGACCATCTTACTCATTAAAAGTTCTTCACTAGAAGCTAAGGAATGACTAATTCAATTCAACAAATAGTTACCAAGTGTCTGCTCTCTGCTGGGCATAGTGCTAGAGTGCATAAATAACAGGAAAAAGTTATGATCAATAAAGGTGATCAAAGACTAAAATTGTGATCTAGGGCAGAAGTTCTCCAAGTGTGATCTCCACACCAGCATTATCAGTCTCACCTGGGAACTTGTTCGAAATGCAAATTTTCCAGTCTTCAGATTTACTGAGTCAGAATCTCTGGGAGTGAGGCCCAGCCACCAGTGTTTTAACAAACCCTTCAGGGGATTCTGAGACACCTTAAAGTGTGAGAACCACTGATCTCAGAGGATTTGCTTGACCTTTGGATGAGGGAGGGTTCTAAATGCCTTCTAACTTGTCTTCTAAATGCTAAAATCCCATGGTCATTAGAAATTTCCTGCCACTTTCATTTCCAATATAAATATATTCTTTTTATACTTAATTTTGAATCAAGTTTAGGAGGGAAAAGCTCCCAAAAGTTGTTTGTTTTCTTAGCTTTGATTAGTTCAGTGCTTTGATAGAATTACTAAGAAGCAGACTGTTCATTGGGGGCACTTTACTGTAAGTGCAGGAATTAAATGTCAAGCGAGTGTTTCAGAGCCAGACTCGGGGGTCTCCAGGGGCCCTGTGTCTCATCTAGAGCTCATGCCTCTCCTACACAGCTCTACCTTTCAGACTTAATGCCAAATAGCAGCAGTACAGTTTCAAAGCATGAGACTTAGACTAAGACAGCTACTTTCTTCCCCCATATAAACTTGACAGTGCATTAGATTTCTTTAAAAAGTTTTTTATTTATTGAATTTATTAGAGTGACATTAAGTTAACAAAGTTACATAGGTTTCAGGTGTACAATTCTATAATACATCATCTGCATACTGTACTGTGTGTTCACCACCCCAAGTCATCTCCTTCCATCACCATTTATCCCTACTTTACCGTCTTCTACCCTCCCCAACCCTCCTTTTCCCTCTGGTAATCACCACACTGTGGTCTGAAAAACACTCAGTTCTTATAGATGAGATTAACTAGGTGTACCTGTCACGCTGTGATAATAACAATCCCAAAATCTCTTTGGCTTAAAACACTCAAACTACATGTCGATCGAGGGTTTGCTAGAAGCGTTGCTTTATATTGTCCTTGCTCTGGGTCCCAGGCTGATGGAACAGTCACTACATGTACCATTGTGGCATAGAGAAGGGAGATCTGGAGGGTCTCACATCAGCACTTAGGTGCTCTGTTCAGAAAAGAGGTACATAAATTCTATTTATACTTCTTTGGGCAGAACTAATCCTAGCAACCACAAGGGGGCCAGACGTGTAATTCTACCTGTGCCCAGAGGCAGAGGACCTGAAGCACCTGTTGAACTGAACTGATAACCAGTGGTAAACAGTATTCGTCTCGTGTGGGAGCTGTATCTCTCCTGTGTTCTCCTGTGATATAAAATAAGAACTTATATTTTGTACCCTTTTCTATGGGTCAGGCACTGTGCTAGTGGTTTAGATACCTTGCTTCATAATTCACACAACAAGCCCGAGTGGGAGGAATTATTCTTACTTCACATAGGTGAAGAAGCTGAAATGAAGTGAGGTTAAGTAGTCTGTTACTTAGTAAGTAATGGTGCCAATATTAGAACTCAGGTCTGTCTGACTCCAAAGATGATGCCCTTGATAACTATGCAATATTGCCTTCATATAATACCTATGAGGCCTTTGGGCTCCATCATTTGGTAATTAATTTGCTTTTTGGTCTTTTTTCCAAGGCTCCTGAGTGTCCCTTTATCCATGATGCTGAGCAAGCATGCTTTGAGACATACAAAATAGAAAATGAGCATTCTGCTCAGTAGAGACTAAGAATGTAATAGCTCTGACTTAAAAGGAAAGTTACCACTGAGACCATTCAGATAAACTAACAGCCCAAACTGATTCAACTGATTAGACCAAGCATAAAAGTGTGTTGTTCTGGTAAAAGCAAGCTCTAGCTTTCCATTGGTTGTATAAAATACTGCTGTAATGTTTGAAAATTGCAAATAGTTCCTAAATGTTTACTATGCTTTAAGTACTTTTTTTATATATCTTTATTGATTTCAGAGAGAGGAAAGGAGAGAGAGAGAGAGACAGAAACATCAATGATGAGAGAGTCATTGATTGAGCCCACAACCCGGGCATGTGCACTGACCGGGAATCTAACCCAGGTTGCCTGGATCCTAGGTCGACGCTCAACCGCTGAGCCACGCCCGACCAGGCTAAGTATTCTCTTAAAATTAAAATATTCCCACATAGCAATATAACTTCCAAGTTAAAAATAAATGCAAACTTTATACTTAGAATATTTTTTCTGTAGAAATTTTTTTTTATGCAGGATATTTTTCATTTTGATAAAAGTTTAGATATTACTTTTAGCATTACCTTTCATACTATTGCACATTCTTTGAAATAGAACATTAATTTTTGGTTGAGCGAGGGAATCTCTTTTCTTCTTCTTTCGTATTTCCAGGTACTCAAGAATTAGGCTGACATTGCCTCACCTCTCTGCCCTCCCTCCCTGCTCCCAGGGAAGGAGTCAATCTTCATACTAACATACAGGGTATAAAGGAAAGGACTTGTGTGGCTTAACTGCTTCCCTTTACTTTGTGTCAGATCTGCCTGCTTGTAGAGACCCTTTACATTTCTTCAGTTCTAGGACACATTTTTAAATACCTTAGCATTTCTGAATAAATTTATATCTTAGAATTCATTGTAGGTCCTAACTTAAATGACAAGGAGTGTTCATTTCTTTCTTAGGGTGCATAAATTAATGAGTTGCCTTACAAATCCAGTGGGTATTTTTTGTTGTTGTTTTATTTTCATTTATTTAATTTTATTTCCCTTAGCATAATAATCTCCAGGTCTTTCCATGCTGTCCCAAAGGATGAGAGATCCTTTTTTTTTTACAAAGCAGTGTTATTTACAATAGCTAAGATCTGGAAACAGCCCAAGTGCCCAACAACAGATGAGTGTGTGTCAGGGAGGAAACTGTGGTATACTTACACAATGGAATATTATGCAGCGTAAAACAAATCCAGTGTTTTTTTTATTAAAAGAAGTATAGTTTTGTGCTTTTTCCCCCTAAGATATGGTAGATGGCCTGACTGTGGGGTGCGGTGTAGTGTTAGGGAAACGTTGTGGCTACATATGTAAGCTATTATCCCACCAATTTCCTCAGTAATAAAGGGGATGTCTCCATTCTTCTGACTTTTTGATCAGCTCTCCCTTGGTTCTGCACTTCAATAGGGGGAGAAGAACTTATGTACAAAATCTACAAATACCTGAATCTTGCACATTGGACCAGACCTCATGACAATAGGTAAGAATAGAAGCTGGGAAGGAAATGTGGACATAGAGGCATCTTGTGAAAGTAAGATCCTAAATGATCCAGGATGTTGGCTTTGGTTTTTGGCTTACCAAGCAGATTAGAAGTTATAGTCATGGTTTTTCGACTTTGGTAAGTGGTAACTCTAGATAGCATGCCATATGGCTGCTTTTTACAATTTTGTTATTGGTTTTTAGCTCATGCATCCTGGTAGGTGGCATTAGGCCTCAGGTTTTAGTAAATTGGCCAGGTGGGATTTTTTACTTTGAGGGGTCACTGAAGCATATAATAACTTTGTCTCAAGAAAGCGACAATTTTTATTCAGGCAAGACTGCATGCACCTGTCCCTAAGACAAAGCTAACTGTACAGGTGACCTCAGCATTCCTGGACATAGATGCCTTTAGGTGAGACTGTGACAGCAAGACCTTGAAATTCATAGGCACAGCTTGGCCTGGTATTCAGGTGAAGCTAATGAGTCCTTTTTGACCTTGGAAGGAATAACAATATTTGTTGATTTTAAACTGCAAGGCAGCTGAGTTTTTCATGTTCAGCCGAACACTGGTAAGGTTTTAGCTTTGCTGTATTTGTGCCAGGGCTCTGTAGGCAGAACTAGACCAGCTGACTCATTCTGTTACCTTTATGTCATGCCACCCGCCTTCAAGCACAAGGAAGAAAACTGGATGGAATAAGCTATGTGATCTCAAATTGGCTTGAGATTTGTCAACTGAATAAACTTTCACTATGGATCCCAATTTTCCAGACCAAATTACGAGTTCTTCCAGAAGTATGATAGACTCTTATGAATGAAAAGCTATAAATGAATGGAAATCCTTTTTATAACAGAACAGATCTGTTATTCTCTTGGAATAAGATAAGATATAGCTCAAAATTAAGGTATTGCCAACCCATGGTCCAAGAGAGCAATTAAAAAGTTATATCATTTAACTCCAGAAATCAAATGTTTTTGCCAGGCAATTTAAAAAGCAACTGAAATGATTAATTAAAAACAAAATAAAGGATGACTGGCTAAGTAAGCTGGAGAAAGAGACTTCCTTTTTAGAAAAGCTGGTATTTTAGCTGACAGACCAGACAAATATAAAAGGGAAAGTGAGATCTTAAAGGCCAGGAGAGCCAACTGTAAAAGGGAAAAGAGTTAACCTAAGTCTAATTGCTCTATAAAAAGATAAAGAGAAAGGAAAGATATTGCTTTAATGTTGCTAGGACAGAAAGAATGACTGGGACTCGGAGAATTCTGACAGAGGGAATACCAGGATCTGAGACCAGGGTAGAGTAACTGTGCTGGAGGGGTCAAAACAACCAGAGACTACCTTCTTAGAGCTGAGGATAGAGAGTTCCCCGGCTCCCTAATCGCTGCATCTCTCACTATGGGAGACTCCAGAAGATATCATTTAGAGAAGTATATTAGGAAAACAAGCTTCTTTATTAGAAAAACACACGACAGTGAATGGAGAAAAGTTACTTAAACTCAGCAAACACTACTAGTATGTGAAATAGAGAAAGAAACCAGTTTAGTAACTGAATTGTTACTAGTACTCTTTAAAACCTTTAAGGTCCTGAAAAGCAAGGAAAGTTAGAAACTTTCTCATTACATGAGAATAAAGTAATGTGGTATCCCAAATGGGAGCATGGAACAGAAAAAGGACATTAGGTAAAATTAAAAACATCTGAATAAAGCATGGAGTTTAGATAATGTATTAATATTTGCTAATTATTTGCTATAAACGTACCATCAGAATGTATCATGTTAATAATAGGGTAAACTGGGCGTGAGTGTATGGAAACTCTGTACTATCTGTAACTTTCATTTAAATCCAAAACTATCCTGGAGAAAAAAGTTTATTTTAAAAAGTTGAATTGTTAGAATGCCAGATGAACTTTTGAACAGTTGCAAAGGGAAATACTAGGAATAACAGTGTGCTTTTTTATTTACAATATAATTGACATAAAACATTATATTAACTTGTATAAAACATTATATAAACATTATATTAACAGGTGTACAATGATTCAATATTTTTATACACTATGAAATGATCACCACACTAAGTCTACTTACTCTCCATCACTATACATAATTCTATTTTTTTCTTGTGTTTTTAATATGTTTTTATTGATTTTTTTTGAGAGGGAGGAAGGGAGAGGGAGAGAGAGAGAAACATTGATGTGAGAGAGAAACATTGATGGGCTGCCTCTGGCTTGCGCCCTGACCAGGGATCGAGCCCCCAGCCTGGGTATGTGCCCTGACTGGGAATGGAACTGGTGACCTTTTGGTGCACAGGGTGATGCTCAACAAGCAGAGCCACACCAGCCAGGGCACATTTTTTTCTTTCTTTCTTGTGATGAACACTTTTAAGATTTACTGGCTTAGCAATTTTTAAATATACAATACAGTATTACTAACTATACTTACTATTCTGTACATTATATCCCCATGACTTTTTCATTTTATAACTCTTGACCCCCTTCACTTTCATTTCATAACTCTTGTCCCTCCCATCTGGAGACTATCAATCTGTTCTCTGCATCTTTGAGCTTGCTTTTTTGTTTTGCTTTTAGATTTCACATGTAAGAGAGATCAGATGGTATTTGTCTTACTTGTCTGACATTTCATTTAGTATAATGCCCTCAAGGTCTGTGTATGTTGTCACAAATGGCAAGGTTTCAGTCTTTTTCAGGGCTGAATGGTATTTCATTGTGTATGTATTTACCACATTTTTTCTCTCCATTCATTCATCAATGGACTCTTAGGTTGTTTCCATATCTTGGCTACTGCAATGAACATAGGAATGAATATATCTTTTTGAATTAGTATTTTTGTTTTTTTAGATATATGCCCAGAAGTATAATTGCTGCATCATATGATAGTTCTATTTTTAATTTTTTGAGGAACCTCCATACTGCTTTCCAGCGTGGCTGCACCAATTTACATTCCCACCAACAGTGCACCGGGATTCCTTTTTTTTCACGTTGTTGCCAACACTTATCATCTACTGTCTTCTTGATAATAGTCATTCTAACAGGTGTGAGGTAAATGGCAGTGTTTTCAGAAGCACTATTGGTCTTCATTTGACTGCTAAGAGTAGGGCACAAGTATCAATAGCAAACTTAATACAAAAGTCCATTGATGATGATTATTTATCTGAATCAACTGTGAGAGAAAAGAAGATCCCTTTATTAAGAGGAAGATTTAAAACCTAAGTGTTCTATAAGAAGAGGCAGAGAAATAGCTAATGAGACACAGGAATGAAAATATCCCTTACAAGTCATAATGGAGGTTGTGTCATTCAGGAACACTGACAATTCAACCCTAGGGTACAAGAAACATAATGCTCAAAGAAGAAATAAAAATTGAGAGAGTCTGAATATAATGAACAGGAAAGTACCTAAAATGACTGAGCTTGACATTTGAAATTTTCCAACATTGCAAAAACAAACACACAGAAAAAGCAACTTAAGGATAGGATGGTATAATGGGATTATTTTTGCCCCCTGACAAACTTACTGCTATCATTACCCCTTTGGTGGAATTGAGTTAAATTTCACAGGTGTGGATTCTGGCCAGGCTGACAAGATTCTCTCTGCATTCACTTCCTTTCACTCAGATAGCACTCAGGATCTTTTATAATATTTGGCATTATGAGTAGTAAATTTGGAAGCGTAATTGTACCTGTGTTAATGTTTAGAAGCTCAGCAATGTTTTTTTTTCTTCTTCTAAATTTCATGGATATGGGGCAATGCTGTGATATCATTTTATGTCCTATTAACTCTTTAGATCCTTTAAAAATGCATATTATGAGAGACTTAGTGATAAAATGTATTCAATCTTTAGCCTCCAAAAAAATTACCTAGGCTGGAGCTGCTGAAGGCTGCTTCTCCCCAGTATCAAGAACTCACCATCTTAACATTGAGTTGAATAAGAAATTGAGAAAGATTAATTTTAGGCTACTAATTTCTTAGGAATTTTAACTCGGAAGGACAGTAGGATTTAATTTCTTTTTACTGTAAATTACAAGAGAATTTCTAATTTTTACTGTAATTTCTTCCTAAGAAATTTTAATGAGGGTTATGTTTAGGTTGTGATATATTTTTATGTCTATTTTATAGTTGGGGAATCTTAATGTTGCCATTTAATTATATTTTATATCTTCTAATGGAAAGTGCTAAATACTATGGCTGGATATAATTTGGGATGGAGAATAGAAAAGCTATCAACTTTCCTCATAAGGTGGCAGTGTAGATTGAGATTAATTTAATTAATGTATTGTCAAGACACTTTCAAAATCAAAATTCTATTATTTCCCATTATTGTGAAGAAAAAAAGTATATTATGAAGACAGGTGAATACTGCATCTTAATACAGTCAACACTGAAATAGCCCTTCAAATTTTATAAAGCAGTTTCATGTACACTATCATTTGATTGATTTATCTGTCTGCCCATTCATCCACCCATCCATCTTTTACCTGCCTGAACACATACCTGTACTTCCCAAGAAAATGAAGAGCTTTACTTTAAAGCTTGATTGGCACTAAGCAAGCAATAATATTTAAATGAGTAAATAAATGAACAGGTTTTGTGATAAAAGTACAAATAATTTCTAATATTTATAAAAATATTTAGATATAATTTATAAGATTAACACCACTTATATTGAATAGTAAAGCTATGAGAAAGTATTCTAAGTAATGAGAGTTTACTGCTGCTCAATAATATCAGGTAACTTTAAAATTTTTATCCTTTTAATCCCCACCCAAAGATATTTTTTCCATTGCTTTTCAGAGACTGGAAGGGAGGGAGGGAGAGAGAGAGAGAGAGAGAGACATCAATGCAAGAGAGACACATTGATTTGTTACTTCCCGCAGGTGCCTCTAATGGCCTGGGCAGAGTCTGCAACATACGTATGGGCTCTTGGCCAGAATCGAACCTGGGATCCTTCAGGTTTGAGGGCTGATGCTCTAACCACTGAGCCAAACTGGCTAGGGCAATATCGGGTAACTTTTTAAGGATCATGCACCTGGTATGCAGCAGATCATGGACTGCTTTTTTCTCCTAAATGAGGACCCTTTCCACTACACAGCACTACCTCTATGGATAACATGGTTCTAGTTTCTTTCTAATAGTTTCCTTAAAACACACACACACACGCACACATACATATATATATATATAATCTGTAAGAGGATATAAATCCAAGAGAAAACACATTTTGACTGGTAGTAACTTACCTTCCTTAAGGTGCCCAGTGGTGACATAATTGATTTTGTAGCCAGTGATTAAAAGCCACATTAAGTTTAAAATTGTCAGCTGAGCCCAGAGATAACATTTTCATAATGACTTTTAATAAACATGGAAGAAGTGATTTCATTCACCTATAAATTTGATTAATGAAATTTTTTTCAGGACCAAAATAAATGAGCTGCTCCTTTGCATGCTCAATCGCTGTATTACAGGTACATTCTCCTGCAGTACATATTTGGGACAGGACGGAAGTATCCAGAGATAGGCCTTGTAAACCACCTTAAAAGCTGATACCACTAGTAATATTTAAAAATTTAAAATGGTCATGTTTTCATTTACCAAAAAAAGGGAAACATAGATGGATTCACTCAGATTTTTACTAAGGTGAAAATAGGAATATGATCTCTTTGTATCTAGAAAGCACTGTTCTAGTCAGATACTTAAGAACTCCTGACCTGGCCCCTCCTCCACCTTTCCTCCTTGAGTCTTCCACATCTCAGTAAATGGCAACTCCATTCTTCCAGTTTTTATTCTAAAATTTTTGATTTAATAGTTGACTCCTCTCTTTCTCCCCTGTCATAGGCTTTTCTTTCAAAATAAAACCAGAATGCATCCACTTCTCACCACCACCACCGGTCCCCTGCCTTTGCTTTTGCATGTTTTCAGATAAACATGGCCCAAGTGATCACATCATGTCATTCCTCTGCTCAAAAATCTCCAATGTTTCTCCTGTCATTGGAGTAAATCCCAAAGTCTTAACTTTGACCAGGACTCTATATGATGTTCCGACCTCTCCAGTCACGTTATTACCCCCACCCCCAATTATATTTCACACCTAATCTCTAAATATTGCACCTCGGGGTCTTTGCAGCTGTTACTCCCTTTCTCCCCATATCCTACAGGACCAACTGCTTCATTTCCTTCAGGCTTTTCAATAGAATCCCTAGACATGCTATCTAAAATGTCAACACATTGTTCCTTACCCTGCTTTATTTTCCCTCTGTAATATTTTAAATTACCTAACATGTATTCTTTTTTTAAAAAATGATATCTATACAGTCTGAAAGTAATTTTAGAAAAATTAGACAATGCATGTTCATTTCATCTCTCAAGGAAGACTGATTTTCATACATGAAAGTCCCTAGGGACCTGCTCGGATTATACTTACAGAGAAACAGTTTACCAGAGAGAATGCTTTTATGGTGAGGATGGGGAGAGGCTGTTCTTAAGTTTAATTAACTGCTTGTGTCTTTGAAGTTTGATATGCCATAAGTGAGTCTTTTTTTCAAATTGATTTTTAGAGAGAGATGAAGGGAGAGGGAAAGAGAGACTGAGAAACATCTATCAGTTGCCTCCCGTATGTATCCTGACCCGGCGTTGAACCAGCAACTTGGGTATGTGCCTGGCTGGAAATCGAACCCCAAGACCTTTCGGTTTACAGGGCAATGCTCCAACCAACTGAGCCACACCGGCCAGGGCAGGGGGTGAGCACTTCTCAAAATGTGCTCAGCTCATCGGTGGGGATTGGAGTCTCTGGGTATGATTGGGCAGGGGACAGCCAAAAGATTTTTACTTTCTTTTACTTCATGATTCTTTGCACCTTAAGGACTGTGATTTCCTGGAATTCCAAACGATAGTTTGGCTCATACAGTTCTGCTCAGAACTCACACTGGACCTGTTCCTGCATGTTATTGGGGAGACATATTCTGTACTTATCTCCCCTTTATGACATAAAATATTTGTAAAAATCAAAATATTGCATGTAACTGTTTAAAAACCAAATAGCACAGAAGCATCTATATTAAAAAACAGCTATCTGAGCACCCATGCTGCCTCCCTGAAGGCAATTAAAACCCCTTTTAATTGTTTCCTTGTCTTGTGGTTCCCTAATATTTCAAAACAGTATGTTTATACTGATATTTCTTTTTTAAAATTTATCTTTATTGTTGAAACTCTTACAGATGTGTCCCCCCCCCCATTAACCTTCTTCATGCCTCCTACCCCCACCCCTGGCCCCAGGCCTTCACCGCACTGTGCATATACTCATACAAGTTCTTTGGTTCATCTCCCCTGCTCCCCTTCCCTCTGAGATTCGTCTGCTGCTTCCTGATTTTATCAGTCCTAGAAATGATTATTTCCATCCTATCACTGCAGAAGAGGGTTAACTTACATCTATCATTTTCTACCTGCCAATACTCACTTGCATCATTCTTTTCTAGTTTCTTGATGAAATTTCTAGCAATATAATATAAGGAGTATCTATAATATATATATATATTTTTCTTTCAACTCTGGGCAGTATCTCTTGGCTCTATACTTTTTATAATAAGACTATTAGTGCTCCTGTTCTTTTGACCACCTAGTTTCCCCATTCCTATCATCAACTTTTTTAGACATATGTTTACTTTTACATTGTTAAAGCTCGAAAACATTCAAATTCTTTTTGTTTTTTAAAACATGATGTTTTGTCTATAGGTTAATTCTAAGGTTGACAACTAATAAAAAAAACTTGCTTATGATGATGCAAATATTGTCCAGTGAATAGAAAATTAATTTGCTAAATTTATAGTCTGTTCTCTTGAATTCCAAAGGTAGATCCCTATGTCTTACATCAATTTCCAATGTGTTCTTACTTTTTGAATTCCACCAGTTGCTGAAAGCCGTGCCACATTTTAGTTTATGTGGTATCTGAAATTAATCTTTTTATACAGTTTTAATCTCCTGGAGTTTCTCATTGCCTTTTTTTTTTTTTCTTTTGGAGGAACAAACATATGCTTTTATTACCATTTACTTGTTATCTTTCAGCTTCTTAATAAGTCTGCCTCTGAGTTGGAGTCTCTATTTTTCTTAAAGCCCACTTAATCCAATTCAAAACCAGTACCTTATATTTGAACCATGGCTTCTATATAGCTTGTTCATGGAGTTTCTAACGAATTTTCACTTACTTTGTATCTTTTATATCATCATTTTCTGCTCAACCTTTCGATCATAATATTGATTCTACATTGTTACCCCTCATTTCCACCTTGTTTTGCTGAGAACTACATGTTTAGGGTACCCCTTGTCCTCCTGGAATTTACCTTCTATTGAGGGACACAGACAATCGACAAGATAAAGGCATTTTATAGTTTTGTATGTTGATTCTGCTTTGTATTGGGAAGAGGAATATGCAGGAAGTGGGACGTTCTAGCTACCACGTTAGCAGGGGTTGATGCATTTCTCAGGTTCCAAGTCAGAGCTCTTTATTTATGAAAATCAATATTTAAAATGGTGTTTCTACTATGTAGTACTTGTAGAATATGTTATATGTATTAAATTAAGCACTAAATAGGCTTTAGTGGCCTGCCTAGAACTAAATCTAATATTGCTTTTAAGCAAAGTAAATTACGTATTCTAATTTCCAAACAAAAGATTTGCAAATAGACTTTTAGAACACAATGTATTTGTTAAACCCATTGGTTAAGTTGGTAATTGACTACATTGCAAAGTTATTCTAAATGAAAAAATGATTTCTTTAAACAGCCTGTTTAGGCAGAAATCATAGACTTCTTTTATTTTCTATAAGGTGTTTCAGCATTGAAAACTCATTGTTAATTTATAAGAATTATATAATATTGTCAGGCTGTAAGCCATTTGAAATATTGGCTATTTAGTTATACAAGAAATCTGTTGTCCTTAAATAGGCCTATTACTAAAAAGGTCCACCTTTTTTGGGTAAACATTCATGGAACCATTTTTGTAGGTTCTTCTACTTTGATCTGCTACATATCAAATGGAGATAAAGTTTTAAAAAATCCAAAAGTTCTCATTAATTCAAGAAGTGAGGTTCCCTGGAAAGAAATGCAATTATACCCTAGAGGTGGCCAGATTTCTGAGCCTTAAATTTGCCACTTTGGCTATTTGAGCTATTTTGTTCTGTTTATTTCAGATTTCACTCACACAGAGAATCCATCTGTATATTTATCAGGATCTAAATATTTAACCAACATTTTAATTTACTACTACTTGAAATAAAAAATTGTATTTCTAAGCAGGTTTAATTTATGATTGTTTTTACTTTTATTTTTATTTACCTGGTATTCAGGGTCTTTTCAATGAAAAAGGCTAGTATATTTTAGAGCCAAAATGCGTCATGGGAATGTAACCTACAGCATAGGAAATATAGACAAGAATATAATAACTTTTTATGGTGACAGATTACTGGAATTGTCATGGTGGTCACTTTGTAAGGTTTATAGATGTTGAATCACTATGTTGTACACTTGAAACTAATATAAGGTTGTATGTCAACTATAACAAAAAATATAAAACAGCAATATCCTTAACAAAAGCAAATATTCCCTCTATTGCTATAAATCTTGGAATAAAAAATAATCATTATACTTGTTGAATTGCAAATGAAGAATGAGAAAGATAGAGTTAAAACCTTTATGAGACAGTCCAATTTTCTGTAAGGCTATTTATTTATGTAAATTGTATGTCCAACTAATAGTTTGTTTGGTGTGTATATGTATAAAGTCCTGAATCCTTCTCTATCTCTCTTACATTACCCACTGTGAGCATGAACTTATATTTCTAGATATTACTAGGCTTATACAAACATGTACATGTATCTATTTTTTGGTACAAAATTAGGATGGTAGTATACATATTATGTTACAAACATTTTTTAAAATTGATGTAAACATCTTCTCATATTAGTATCTATGGACTATCTTTTAGTTTTACTAGCTTTACTGAGGTATAATTGACATATAACATACTGTGTAGACCTGATGTATACAGTTTGGTAAGCTGTGACATATGCATAGTCCTCTAAAAACATCACTACAATCAAGAAACTGAACATGTCATTCACCAGAAAGTTACACTGTTTCACTTTGTGATCCTTCCCCCCCCCCACCCTCCCACACCTCTCCACAGTCAACACCCCCAGGCAACCACTGAACTGGTTTGGTCCCTAAAGATGCATCTACTTTTTCTAGAACTTTATATAATAAAGTCATACAGTATAAAGTCTTTTTGTCTATCTTTTTCACTTAGAATAATTATTTTAATATTCTTAAATGTTGATATGTGTATCAATGGAGCATTTCTTTTCATTAAGGAGTAGTATTCTGTTGTATGGATATACCACCCTTTGTCCATTCAACTGGCGATTTTTAGATTATTTCCACTTTTTGGCTGTTACCTATGAATCATTTATGTACATTTGGCTCAAGTGTTTGTGTGGACATATGCTTTATTCATTCCTCTTGGAATTTTACCTAGAAGTGTAATATCTGGGCCATATGGTAAGTGAATGCATACATTTATAAGATGCTGCCAAAGAATTTTCTAAAATGGTTATCAGTGTAGGAAGTTTCCAGTTCTTTCACATCCTTGACAGCCCTTAATATAGTAAGTCTTTTAAATTTTAGCCATTCTAATAGGCTTGTAGTATTGTATCATTTATGTTTTATTTGGATTTCCCTAATCACTAATGATGTTAAGCATTTTTTATGTGCCAATTTGCTCCCTACATATCTTTTTTGATAAAAAATATGTTCAAATCTTTCAGAATCAGCTGTTATGTTCTACAAAAGAAAGATTGCTGGGATTTTGATTGGGATGGTGCTGAATCTATAAGTCAAGTTTGAGAGAGTAGACATTAACAATATTTGAACTTCCAATTTGTGAGCACACTGCATCTCTTTATTCATTTAGGTTTTCTTTAATTTCTCTCAACAATGTTTTATACTTTTGTGTGTTGGCTTTTCCACTTCATCATCAGATTTATTCCTAAGTATTTTTGATGCAATTGTGTTATTGATTTTCAATTGTAATTTCTATTTTTTTATAGCTAGTTCATAAAAATACAGTTTATATTTAGATACTGATCTTGCTAAATTTATTACTTGTTATAATAGCTTTTTTGTAGATTTTATAGGAATTTCCACATAGATGAAAGTTTTACTCCTTCCTTATATTATGTTCTCTTGGCGAGTTGATGCTTTTATCATCATAAAAACAATCATCTTCTATAAATATTACATTCACTTGTTTGGTTAACATATTTAGTGCTCTTCATTCATTTATTTGACCCAGGTTTTAAAATCTGGTATTATTTTATTTTAATTTAGTTTTGCTTTTAGAAATTTCTTTAATATTTCTTGTTATGCTGGTCTGCTGGTGGTGAATTCTTTTAGATTTTGTATGTTTGAACAAATCTACTTTACCTTTGTTAAAGATTTTTCATTGGTTTAAGAATTATGAAATGACTTTCTATTTTACTCCTTCAAAGATGTTGCTCTAACATTGTCTTATAATTTGCATTTTTTAAATGAGAAATTTGTCATTTTTATCTTTTTTCTCCTGTGTGGCCTTTTCTCTGGATCTTTTAAATATACTGCCTTTATTACTGGTCTGAAACAATTTGATTATGATATGTCTTTGTGTAATCTTCATGTTTCTCATGCTTTATATTTATTGTGATTTAATGAATTTGGAGAAGTAAGTTTTCTAACCCCCCCTTTCCCCCCCAAATAAACTCATCAGGAAATCTCATAGGAGACACTATACAGATAAGCATCATATTTGAGGTTCTGGTATTTTCAGAAAGACATTTAAAGTAGGGAGAAATCTCTCTTCTATGGTGAAAACATCCACATTAGATAAAATTTCAAATGTAAAATATTTCTTCAAATTATTCAGAGCTCTTATATCTGTATTCAGTGCTTCAGAGGCACATATATTTGCTAAAGATGTTGATAAAGTAGTCCTCCCAAAATGGGATGATTTCTTTCATACAGAATCTTTATCATCAGCATTTCTTTCATTGAGAACTATCCAAATCAAGTGCCAAATAATTTTTTTGTTAGATATCCAACTTTATGACCATGCATTCTTTCCATGGAAGGACACTTCAAGATTTGAAAAGCTAAAAATAAATGAAGGGCAAAACTGCTGAGAATAACACTTTATAAAAAAGTCATTTACAGTTGTGTGATTCTTAATTAATAAATAAACTAAAAGGATTTACTAAATAGGCCTGATGGCTTTGTGTTCCAGGCAAAAGGCACCAATTCTGGACTGTGTAATACAAAGCAGAATATCTGGTAGGCTTGGGACCACAGGAAGATCAAGATTTTTGTGAGACCTGCAGTTTATTCAATTAGGAGATGAGCCTCAGGAGAAAAATAACAAAATTATACACACCAAATTTGTTATAAAATAGGTATTTATTTAGGATAATAAAAATATAAAATTTTATAATTTTTAAAAGCTAACAAACAGCATTAATCAGTAAAAACACAAAATCTAGAAATTAAGACATGTTTTTAGTAATTAGCTATTTAACATACTCTACTATCATATTCCCTTTCTAATTTGACTGCATACATTTTACTGACTTATTTTTATCATATGGATATTGAGTTGTTCCAGCACCATTATTGGAAGTTATTTTTCTTTTCTGTTTTAATTTCTCTTGTGTCTGTGTTAAAACCACTTGACTGTATGTGGAATATATTTTAAACACTTTATTCTGTTCTATTGATCTATTTGTCTTTCTTTCACCACCACCACACTGTCTTTTTTTCTTTTGTTTTTCATAGAGAGTGGAAGGGAGAGAGCAAACCATCAATGTGAAAGAGACACATCGATTGGTTGCCTCCCACATGTGCCCTAACTGGGGCCAGGGATTGAGGAACCTGCAACCATGGTATGTGCCCTTGGCCGGAATCAAGCCCTAGACCCTTCAGTCCACTGAGGCTCTAACCACTGAGTCACACTGGCCAGGACCACACTGTCTTGATTATTGTGGCTTTATAGAAAGTTCTGAGATCAAATGCTGGTCTTCTAAATTTGATCTTCTTTTTCAAGGTAGTTGTAACTATTCTTGGTCCTTTCTTTTCCAAAATACATTTTAAATTATCTTGTCAATTTCTTGGGGGGGGAGAGCTGGAATTTTTATTGGGATTATGTTGATCATCTGTATCATAAACGTGATTTATATCTCCATTTATCTAGGCATCTTCAATTGCTCTCACTAGCATTTTATAGTATTAAATATAAGTTTTGTATTTATTTTTGTTAAGTTTATCCTTAAATATCTTTTCATGCTAGTTTAAATGTTATTTTAAAGTTTTATTTATTTTATTTTTAAATTCATTCAGCTTTAATAATTAAAATAACGTTAAGTTTACACATAATCTAATAAAACATGACAAACTGTGTGACTGTCAAAGTACACATTACAACATTCAAGAATCATTCTTGTTCTTCAGATATAATGATCTGAGAGCTGTACTTTCTTTGGTCTTCAGAATGGAGGCTAATTATTTAGTAAACATGAATATGCAATAATTGTATGAACTTAGATATGAGTTGTTTATACTTTCTGAGATATCCCTGACCACTTTTTTTATTTCAGCCACATCAACTAATGTTCATCACTTCTGTCTATGGCTTCCATGAGGATGCATTGGGATTTTAATAAACTGTCACCATATTTCCCTTAAAGAGTAGTTGGTAAAAGTAGTTAAAATCCGTAATGTTTCACTGTCTTACATTAATGCAAAGTAAGATGTTCTTCCTATTTGTTGTTAGTATATTAAAAATATAATTGCTGTATGTCTATTAATTCTGTATCCCAAAACATTAGTTCTAGTAGTCCTTGGGGAGCAGAGTTCTTAGAATTTTCTATGTACACGACAATGTCAACTGTGAATAATGACAATTTTTCTCCTTTTATATCTGTTTGACATTTTTAAAATTTGCATTTTGCATTGACAAGTAACTCCAATACCATTTCTAATACATGTGGTTAGCTCTGATACCTTTCCTTTTTATGTTATTTCTAGCAATATTTTTATTGTCATATTTTACTTCTAAATATTCTATAAAACCTATTTTTTTTTTTTTTTGTTATTTTTACTTAAGTGGCTGTCTTTAAGGAGATAAGAAAATATATGTGTAAGTTTAGGAAAAATAATATCAGTTATCTCTAATTTTTACTGACGATTTTTTTTTTCTGGTGTCTTTAATAAAACCTAGTTTTATTTTGTATCATTTCCTTTAGACTATAGAAACTCTTTTAATGTTCCTGACAGTGGAGATTAATTATTTCAGGTTTTCACTCTTTGAAAATGACTTCATAAGGTATAATATTTATCCATAAAATTGGCAAACATAAAGAAAAAACTGCTGCTTGGTAGACTTTTTAGAGAAGGGCACTCACACTACTACAAGAAATAGAATTTCTTTTTTTGCAACCAAGTTTTGAAATGTTTTATACCTTGACTTAAATATTAAAATTCCTGGAATTTGTAAGAAAATTCATATATGTGAAAAGATATGTATACAAGGTGAATACAATATCTTTATTTTTAATAACAAAAAGTGCTAATAACCTTAAAGTTATTTAAGTAAATGACAACACATCCATATGATGAAATAATATTTAGCTAGTAAAATTTATGTTGCAGAATACATTGCTAGAGTTGAGAAATGATAAAAAATGTATAATATGAAATAACTTCAAAAATACACACGTATTTACCTGCATAGAAAAAAAATGACATACATAAAATTTTAGCATTGTGATTTATTTTCTTTATGCTTTTTATGTGTTTGCCATGTAATTAAGCTGATGTCTTATAATATTTGTTCAAGAATAATTATCAAGAAAATATTAAATATAATGTGGTATGGAAAACAACTAATAAAGAACTTCTATTGACCTTTGGAGTCTAATAATTCTCTAGGGAGTATGATGTCTTTTTTTTTGCCTAAAGGGCCAACATGAACCATTTAGTTTGTGTTTCATATCTTCTCTTTTCTTTGCTTAATGAGCTGTGGTAAAGGGATAAAAACTTGAAAAAGACATAGAAACCACATAATGTAATCCTGAATAAAAAAGCCAATATTCAGTGGAAGTGTCATTAAATTTTACAAGACTAATAAAAAGCCTGGTTTCTTTTTGCAGGTTCCAAAATGCTTTGAAGGTAATATTTTCTGTTTTCTGGAATGTGTTATGGTTCTTTTTTACTAGAGAACTGAGGACTGGGAATTGTTAGTTTGTTGACCCCAAATGAATTATTTTGGACAGGGGCTAGTTGACCTGTCAGGCAAATGATAATGACTTGAAAAGTATGTATTCTTTACAAAACTTTAATTTCTATCTTTATCTATGCACATATGCATTACTTTAAGAAAGGTTGTGCTATGTTCATTTTAAGGTCATGTAGGGCTACAGCAAATTAGAATTTAGATCCTCTGACAACAGGTTAGTTAACAGCTCATTCTTTTAGTGAAATAAAGAGTACAGATAACTTATATTTGAAAAATAATTGTTAAGGGTACTGTCTTACCTTAATATATTCTGATATTTTGGAATACTACTAAAATGTGACTTACTTCTTGAGATATATGTGTGGGAAGAGATATGATCTAATTACTACTTAATGATATGACTTCTGTTTCTAATAGGAACAAATTAAATGCATTTCTGTTACAACTAGAAAGAAATTCACAGAAAAACTTAAATGTGATGAGTGTATGAGAATATATATTTTATATTCTCCTATGTAACATTTTATTGTGAAGTACATATATTTCTCTCACTTAATATTTTATTGTGACTGTTAACAGTGGTAATAAATATTTTTCAGAAACATTATCTTCAGTAGATATATAGGATTCTCCTAAAGGGAAAGTCTCTTCTTTCCCCACGAACCAATTCTGTATTCCAGGGCAGTATAATATCATAAGATTGCATAAATTAAAATAAAGTTTTATGAAACTCCCCAAGTGTCAGTGATCACACCAGCAGATTACAAAAAAAGATAATTTATCTTCAGTTTCTGATTAGATGTGCTTTTCTCAAGCAACTTTTTTTTAACTTGTAGATACTATATGCCATATAAATGACTACATTTTAAATCTTGTCTGCTACAAGTCTTGAATAAAATTGTAACATAACTCTAAAATCTATAAATACTTCACTTAGTTTTCCTACACCTCAACTTCACTTACTACAAGTATATTTTAGTTTATCATATGTATGCATTGCTATAAGATACATTAAATTTGTTGGAAAAATTAGTATATTGATATATAACAACAACTGAACAATAATAAAAATTACCAAAAGGAAATTACCTGGTCTCCCTGAATATCAGTTTCCTAATCTGAATTATCTGTATTAATTATTTCAATCTTTTTGATTAGAGTCATTATAAGGTTTAAATTAAATAATTTAAGTGAAAGCCTATTACAAAGCCAGGAAGAGAGAAATGCTCAAAAGATACCTTAGATCCTTTTCGTTAGAGACAGAACTAGTATATAAATTTCATTTTCATTTAATCAACACTCTTGGTGTTAAGTGGAGCCATTCTGAAATCATCCCAAGTAGATGACACCTCTCTAATATTACTAATATCTTGGTATTTTAAATTGAGCAACTTCACATATAAAAATCATTTAAAACTACAAATGAAATAAAATAATTTTTTTTTCCAATTTTCAAATGATTGTTTTGGTAACATAAAGAAATGCTATTTTCTCTTTATTATAGGAAAGAATAACCACACTATTTCTTTAGCAATATAATCTTTTAAATTTAATTTTCATTTTTTCAATTACAGTTTACTTTCAATATTATTTTGTATTAGTTTCAGTTGTATAGTGTAGTGGTTAGACAATCATATACTTTCCACAGTGTTCCCCCCAATATTCCCAGTACTCACCTGGCACCATATGTAGTTATTGCAATATTATTGACTATATTCCCTAGGCTGTACTTTACACCCCCATGACTATTCTGTAACTACCAATTTGTACTTCTTAATCCCTTCGCTACTTTCTCCCAGCCCCCCAACCCCCTTCCCTCTGGCTCTCTGGGTCTAAGAGCCTGTTTCAATTTTGTTTATTCATTTATTTTGTTCTTTAGATTGCACATGTAAGTGAAATCATATGGTATTTGTCTTTCTCTAACTGACTTATTTCACTGAGCATAATACTATCTAGGTCCATCTATGCTGTCACATATGGTAAGATTTTATTCTTTTTTTATGGCCAAGTAATATTCCATTGTGTGGGATATTCCATATGTACCACAGCTTTTTAATCCACTTGTCTATTGATGAGTAGGTACTTGGGTTGCTTCCATGTCTTAGCAATTAGCAATAAAATCTTAAAACACTATACTAACATTATGGTTACTTATACATAACTTTATAAAAAATAGTTAAGATGTCTTACATTTTTGTTGAGAAAATATGTAAGAATGATAAAATAGTACAGAGCACTTCAAGTACAATACAATGTAAAATTTATATTATAATAAGATTACTAATAAATCAAGGATGCTTATATTTATGAAGAAATATTTGCCACATTACATTTGTATTAATTTGATTTTCACATACTATGTTAATATTTTATTTGTTTAAATTTAACTTTGCCTTTAAAATGCTATTAAAATTTATAAGATGTATATGGTGCATTCATGTAATTACTTAATCTTGATGTTGGGATTAATGAGGCCTGTAGCCTATATCATAGGGATACTACATGATACTTTTAATTTTTCTTGCTTAATATTAAAACAAAAATACTTCCCCAATGTTCACAAATAATTAGGATTTCCAACTTACACCTTTTGACTAAAATCAATTAGAAACAAAGTATAACTATGGTGATCAGAATATCTCACACAGGAAAGAGGAAGTTTAGTGTTAAGTACATATTTCAAAGAAAAATCAACTAATTGAGCTAATAGTAGTTGGGCAATCTGCTCTTCCTCGCTCCATTTCCCAATACTCAAGAGAAATGTAACACTGAGAAATAACATGTGATTGGGAAGGAGTGGAAACAAAAGATCTGAGTTTTTATTACAGGGTTTTGTAAGGGTTTTTTTTTTTGCTGTGATTTTCCTATATCTGTTCTTTTTCAATAATACCTTGATACCTCAGTCTATTCTTTCAGATCCTTCTTGGGCAAAAACTCTCAGAGGAAATCCTTTATCTAAGAAGAATCTTTAACATGGTGCTCTACCAAAAGTCACATATACTCAAAGAGAAGAAATGACTGAGGCCATGACTAACTACCTTCTATTCTGGAGCAAGAGACATAAAATTAGAAAGAAACGATGGGAAATTTGTTATTTCTTTTTTCTTCATGTTAATACACACACACACACACACACACACAAATTTGCTTTTAAAATATATATAAAAAGGAAGAGAACGTCTTAAAAAATTTTGAAAAACAAATGGAAATTCTAAATGTTGCCTGAATTTAGTTATTAGTCTTTACTTTTTCCCACAGTAAAGGTCTCCTTTATTTCTCTAACTGAGAGATAAGGAAAGAGAGAGAGAGAGAGAGATCTTTTAAAAAGATAGATAACCCAGCAGGTGTGGCTTAGTTGGCTGAGCATCGCCCCACGCACCAAGGGGTCTCTGGTTCAATTCCTATTCAAGGCACATGCCTGGGTTGCAGGCTTGATCCCCAGTAGGGGGTGAGCAGGTGGCAACCGATCAATGTTTCTATCTCTCTGTCCCTCTCCTTTCCTTTCTCTCTAAAATCGATAAAAATGTACTAAAAAATAAAAAGGTAGATATTTTTCATTGGTTTAGAAAATGAGATATTTTAAAGTTTATATCCATAGTAATAACTGTCACCATTAAAAACAGGCATCTTTATTAAGAATGCTAAATGTATGCCTTGAAACAGAATTATAATTATGATCTCAATTTGATGAGCTTTGAAAATAACCTGGCAATTATGATTGATTAGTAGTTTATTATTTAAGTAAGTGATATATAAACACATCTTGACAATTTTTGTTTTTCTAAAGTATTACTTGTCTGTAATTTTAGAAAGAAAATATGATCAAAATACAATTTTCTTAATCAGACAAATTCTTAGTTTATAAATTAGGACCTTAAATTAATTTGGCTATTTTTTCAGAAATTTGAATTATTAGGACATAAATAATGTGTAAAACAAATGTTTCACTATCTTTGTCAGGGTTACCAATATTTATAAAATAGTATTATCTGTTATTGAGCTTGTGGTGAGATTCCATATTTTTCTCAGATCACAGAATATACTATTTAAACATTATTTGGTACATTTTACTAAGTTGGCTTTTATTAGTTAACAATTAGTAAATATTTAGTATATGCCTTCCAGTTGTTCAGGGTTATGTTACACTAGGAACATGTATGCCTAAGACATGGATTTCACTTTGAAGATATTTACATTTGAAGAAACAGTAATTAAACATAGAAAACAACGTCTATAATAAACATTGTTTTTTGATTATGCATAAAACAATATAGTATCTACTTTAATTGTTCTAGGAATTTAGACAAGAAAAACAGGTCTCTTCTAACCAAGCCAAGTTCTAACCCATGATCTGGCCATCCAGGCTGAGAGTGGAGCCGATGGGTCATAACAAAACTCCCATTACAAACAACCCAATGAATATTTCCTGAGACAGGGAAAAATTGGTAGAAAATTCTTCCAGTAGACCATATTCTTCTTTCTTTTACTTTACAGTTGTGAAACTAAAAATATTTGCCGGTAATATTTACTGTGGATATTTCTGTCTGTACTCAGAGGAAATTTCCTTGTGTGTTGCCCACCTCTTGGATATTATCTTAATGGATATGAACCTGCAACAGAGAATGTTTAACAAATATTTTAATGGGAGGAGACTTACTGGAACGGACTGAGAGTCTCAGAGGGAAGGGGCGGGGGAGAGATTAACCAAAGAATTTATATGAATATATGCATAACCCATGGACACAGACAATAGTGCAGTGAGGGACTGGGGAGGGGTGGGAGCTGGGTGGAGGAGGGCAATGGGGGAAGAATAAGGGGGGACATCTGTAATACTCTCAACAATAAAGATAAAAAAATTAAAACATATGTTGAACATCTCATATTAAGAAGAAAATTTTAAAAATGGTTCCATTTTGGATGAACTCTCTTTGCATAATTTGAATGTCTAAAAAAATGCTATGGAGGCAACACACACACACACACACAGACATACACACAGACATACACACATACCATCACCATCACCATCACTGCCACCATAACAATATAATGATGACTTCTGAGGCCTAGTTTCTGGACATGAAATCTTATGAGATTTATCACCAAGTAAGGTATTAGAAGAACACCTAGTTATAAATATGGTATAAAATCAATAAATTTTCCAAGGAAGAAAAACAAAGAATTCTTCTTAGATTTTAATGAAATTGCTGGCAACATTAAGAACAATTAACACAAAATTCAATATTTCCTGAAAATTTCCACACTTTTGAAATACTCAATCATACCTCCATTTCATGATTTCAGTAGAACATAACTTTAGCTAAACCATACTATTAGCAGAGTTCTATGACGCTTGCAGATGATTTATTTTTTATTTTTTAATTTTTTTTATACACAAGAGACATTCATCCATTTCTGTTTACAAAGTGAAAAGGTCAGCTTATCTCTCTAGCTGATCTATCCCAGAAGACATTAAATAACTTTTAGGTATAAAATGCTGATAAGTATAAAATGTTAACATTCTTAGTTAAGTATAAAATGCTAATATTCTTAGTTTTATATATTTTCAGAACAGATGTAATGTCTGAAATATGTGAAGGAAAATACCCAGAAATGACTAAAATACCACTTAGTATTCTGTTAGATAATTTTAGCCCCACTCACATCCTCCCAGAGATTTATTTACTCTGGATGCAACACCTTTGCAAATGGGAACTTTCTAGTGTCTTGCACAAGATAGAGCACACACAAGAAGAATGGATGATAAATGGTTTTATAACTTCTTGGTAATATAAACATCCTCTAAGAATTGTACAAAATAACCTAGCTTTTTAAAATTCTTACAAAAGTAAGGAATAATTGGTTGTTTAGGAAATTTTAAAAATTTAAAATTTTTAAATGGAAACCCACCAGAGCATTTAGTAAACAGGTTGTTTCAAGTTTTCCTTGGAATATGTTTAAAAGGTAAGATCAAGAAGAATATATCTACTAATGGATCCACCCATGTCTCCCATATGTAGCGACTGTTTTTACAGTCCCTGGCTGTTCTCTGTCTCTAGTATGTTCATAAAATATAAGCTAGCCAGAAATATCATCTTCAAGGATGATTGGCCAAAGTCAGAGCTGGCAAAACTATTAGGAATACTATCATCTCCATGGGAATTTTAAGCTTTCTGCTCAACTGTGGACTTGTAAAACAAGAAAATTTCTCAAGTAGGCAGAGGTTTCGATGTGATATTCTTTTTTTATGTGTGTGGAATATGGATAGTTTCCTTGGTTTTAGATGATATTTTTTTTCAAAGAGACCCTCTGTTTTGATTCTCCACTTGCTAAGCTAGTTTCTTAATAATTTGGCAATATAATTTAAAAATTATTAAATATTTATAAGTAACTTGGTATTCCAGATCTTGACACTGGGAATGATGCACTCTCAAATCAGAGGTTAGCAAAGTACGGCCCATGGGCCAAATCTGGCTCACTACCTGTTTTTGTGTGTTTTGTGAGCTGAGAATAGTTTTCATATTTTTATATTGTTGGAAAAAAAGCACAAAAGAACAATAAGATTTTATGACTCATAAAAATTACATGAAATTCAAATTTTAGTATGCATGTAAAATGTGACTGGTAAGCAGGCATGCCATCATTTACATATTTTTTGCTGCTCCCACACTGCAGTAGTGTATTGGAAAATTTGCAAGAGAGGCCATGAGAGCCACAAAGCCTAAAACATTTACTAAAATGTTTGCTATCTGGTCCTTTACTGAAACGTTTGCTGATCCTTGCTTTGGATTATAGAACTGATTATTTCCATCTCTTGGAAATGTGATTAAAAATTAATGTAACATCTTTACAGTAAGACTTGCTGGAGGAACACATAAGGATTATAAACTACCTAGAATAAACAGGGTGATAATATTCTCCTTGGTCTAAGATTATTTTTAGTATCACTGTGATCTAATTAACTTAAATATTACCCTGGGTAAGGTTACATCTGAAAATCTGAAATTCAATATTTATGGTTATGACTTTAAAAAAGTAAGCTTTCTAAAATAGCAAGTAGAACATCACAAACTTTCTTAATATCTCTCATTTACAAAGCTTTATATTTGGTGAATATAAATAGAGTTTTGTTTCTAAAATTGAGTCTCTCATTACTCTCAGTGAAGAATTAACAGCCAGTTCATGCTGGAAAAACAAAAAAACAAAAGCCCCCAAAACCCCACCTTGCTATACCAGAAGCCTGGGCCAGAAAATTTAAACTGGCAGCCTTGGGTCAAATTCAACCCATAGCCCTATCCAGTTTGGCTCAGTAGTTAGATGTCTGCTGGCAGACTGAAAGGTTGTGGGTTTGATTCCAATCAAGGGCACATACCTCAGTTGCAGGTTGGATCCCTGGGGTGGGGTGAGTTTGGGGTGCCACCACTGGATGTCTCTCTCACATCGGTGGTTCTCTCTCTCTCTGTCTCTCCTCCCTTCCACTCTCTCTAACAATCAATGGAGAAAATATCCTCAGGTGGGGATTAACAACAAAAAATGACTCTTATCATTGATGTTTCTCTCTCTCTCTCTCTTTCTCTCCCTCTCCCTCTCCCTCTCCCTCTCCCTCTCCCTCTCCCTCTCCCTCTCCCTCTCCCTCTCCCTCTCCCTCTCCCTCTCCTTTCCTCTCTTTGAAATCAATAAAAACATAATTAAAATAAATTCAATTCAATCCATAGACATATATGTTTTTCTTAATATTTATGTTGTTTTTTAAAAATAGTAAATAGTTGCCAACATATTAAAAAAATCAGGAGATTTCATTCATAGTTTTGGCTTTTGAAGTTTTTAAAGTCTGACACGTATCCCCATGTGGAAGCATGATTATAGCTGAGTAGCAGCTGACCTTTTCGTAGGAGGCCCGATCTCTCCAATTAATCAGGGTCCTCTGCTGTGACGCTCTGCCTCCCTGGCCCAGGAACTTCAGTGTTTGGCAGCCTGGCAGTGTACCCTTGGAAGCAGCGAACTCCATGAGGAAAAGGGGCATGGAAGTTTGTGTGAGACCCGAAGGGAGTGTTTCTCTGCAGAGACAGAAAGAGTAATGTCCTCAGGGGTCCGGGAAAGGGACAAGAGTTTTATGTGAGATATGCAGTGACCTCTAATCCACACTGACAGATTCCATGGGCTGACGGGTTGGTGGAAATATCAATGAAGCAGGAAGTATAAATTATATTTGTTATTCAATGAAGTATAATAGTTGTTAATATTATTATCATCATATTATCTCTTTATGAATTTGAGTTAGGGTTCCATAGTCTTAGCATCAACTGAAAAAGTTGCATCAGTGACTTTCTATGAAACGGAATGGCTTTACTTGGTGTGGCTCCATTAGGCACAATTAGAATGGATTGCAAGAAGTTACAGAAAAACACATTTTATGAGTCAGTATTCCAAACAGACTGGCTGCTTCAGGTTATAATATGTTCCCTATTTCTACAGGTGTTCACAGTAGGATGCATGAACTGTTGGTAGGTGGTTTTGCTTAGGAAATTTAGACATCAATTGAGTTGTTGAATTAGATGGTGAATTAGATGGTGTTTATCTTTCTAATTTAGAGAAGCTACAGTTCCCTGCTCAGTCATGTGATTAATCAGTTGATGATGAAAATACACGAACATGTGTGTACAGGTGTGTGTACAGAGGTATAATATCTTATCTATCCAGCTATCTAATCATATTGAACCATACGTATAATCTTAGATAAAATGTTCAAGAGAATGCTTTTGTTTTATGCTTAAGGAAAGTGAATCTACGGGCTCATGAGATGAATTCAGTATATCACTGTCCTGTATGGTGCCTAGAACTTGTGGCTTTTAAATACTGAGTTACTGTTTGCCTCTTCCCCCTCCTCTTTTCTTTTCCCTTCTCCCCTTCCTGCTCCCCCACCTCCTCTTTTCCCTTCTCTGTCGTATTTAATGGCTCCTAAATGGTTGTAACATATTTCATTCAGATAGTCTATCATTTGACATATTTTTTTAACATGAAAATAAAACTAATTATAATTCATCCATCAATTACTACCTCTTTTCCCTGCTAGATGAATGATATTGCCCTTCTTTGAAATAAAATCAGTGAACAAGACAGACAGAAAACAGTCCCTATCCTCTAGATATAATGAGAATTTGCTATTGATATAATCAGGTGCAGGTGAAAATGATTGAAAAGATATGAAATCAAAGCCAGTTTTTCAGAATATATAGAAACGAATAAAAATGAAAATACTATGAATTAGAGCCTGTGCAAAGGAAGATTTGTTGTCTTTAAAACTTGTCAAACAAGAAGGGAAAATCATTGCATTAAATACTGAATTAAACAAGCTAGGTAAAGAGCAACATAAGCTTAAGAAAAGCTTAAAATAGATACAAGAAGTCAAAAGAGAAGAAATTAATAAATTAAAAAAATAGAAAAATAGTAGAACTGAAAATATCTGAGTGGTGATTGGTCAATAATAAATCTCATATACCTTTTTAAACTTATAGTGTCCATTACGTTTTGTACTTTAGATACATTTATATTACTGAACTTTGGTATTGTACGTTGAACTTTTATAATAGTGGAAGGAATGACAAAATTTCTATCCAGAGAGTTTTAAATACTTTTTCTGAGAGAATTTCCCCACAACATCTGCACAATTATTTAGAACTTTCACTTTAAAATCAGACATATTTTGTTCATTTATTTACTTAAACAATTTATATTTCTGAAACAAATTTCTCTTTTAATTCTGCTAGACCTAAGGTAGTCTTTTAGAGAAAGACACATTTTCACCTGTCATTAGAAATTAGAAAGCAAGAATCTGATTTCTCCTTCAAGATCATTCATGGGATTATTAAGTGATCTGTACCCAAAGGTCCTTTGCATATAAGCACAGTGCTCATGTGGAGTTTTATTTTTGACTATTTACATTTGTTTCTGTCATCACAATGTCATTCATTCAGATTCCTCATCTTCGAGTCATTGTTGTCCTCTCACAAACAGTGAGTGAATGTTTAAAAACAAACAAAAAATCTCCAAATGAACTAATTCTACATTTCTCAAAGAAAAGAATTCCATCAACATTGTTATGTAATGATAGGGTATTTACTAAGATATAATTATACAATATTAATGAGACATTTAGTGAGTCTGAATAAAAGTTATTTGTTTTCCAGTTGTTACCAAGATTTTTTAAATGTTTGCACTGTTTTATCTAAAACAAATACAGTAATAGTGGTTGAGTACTTACTATGTACCAACCATTGTGCCAAGTGACTTGTTGTAAGTATCTTATTTCATCTTTATATTAATTTTGTAATGTTCATTTTATAGATGAGTAAACAGACAGAGTGGCTGTGCTCCTTCCTATGTATCACTCATCTAGTAAATGGTAGAACCACTTTATCTCCTGGTGGTAGAGCCTCTCTAAAACATTTTAAAGTGCTTTTCCCCAACTTTACTTCTTTTCCCTAAAAACAGTATTTAATTGATGTTTCCTCCCTGCTATCTTTTACATTTTTAAAAAAATATATATTTTTATTGATTTTTTTAGAGAGGGAGGAAGGGAGAGGGAGAGACAGAAACATCAATGATAAGAGTCATTGATCGGCTGCAGCCCGCAACCCGGGCATGTGCCCTGACCGGGAATCGAACCCTGATCTCCGGGATCCTAGGTCGATGCTCAGCCGCTGAGCCACACCTGGCTGGGCTCTTTTACTTTTCTAAAGACAAAGGATCATTTCATTTGTATCATGTCACACTTGAGTGACTTTAATGTTATCCCTCTCTTGAGTCCAAAGACAACAATTTGGTTTCTTTGATCCTTTGATAAATTTAGAACATCTTTCATCTTTTATTTTGTGTTGTGCTACTACACAGAAAAGACACTTGACAACACCTAGCACTCCATTTATCTATCTGTGGCTTGGCAATATGCATATTCATGAAACAAGAAAAACACTTTGTAGGAAGTGCCAATGACTTATAATGAGACTTCTCTTTCTTCCTTGGACTAATTTCCTTTTACAACCTTGATTTTTTTTACCTGAATGAATTTTTACTATTTGTGGTTTTAGGGTGTACTTATCTAAGTCCATTTTAAGAAAATAAGTTCAAAGTTTGTTTGATTTCTTTGATTATTCTCAATGTTTTTTTTCTGGCTGAATTTTGCTTAGTTTTTTCCTTCATTTTCATTTTATTTTTTTCAAATTGCTAAAAGTTTTTAATTCTGTTTTTTCTTCTTTCTTCAGAGTTTCTTTCCTTCCTCTTTTATATTTATGCTACTTCTTCTTGCCCCAGCTGTTCTCTTCTTTTGAAATAGTCTTCCCATTTCTCTTGTCATTATTATTAATTATCTTCAGTATTACAGATGTCCCACATCCCCTTATTATTATTATTTTTATAGTTGATTGTCTAATGCTCCATTTTTCTTTTTCCTCTCTCTAACCACTTTTGATTTTCTTTTGCTTTTGCCATATTTGCTCGCCCCCCCCCCCCGCCCCCCTTGTTTTGCATGTTACAGCTCACTCAGCCTTTTTCTGTCCTTACCCCTATTTACTCTTTAGGCATCACCTATCATTTTGGGTAAGTCAAGAAAAATAAGGGGGGGGGGGTGGGAACAGTAACAAGAAAGCTTCATCTCAACATCTTTATTTTTCTAGTTCTTATTATTTTCTACTTTGTTTAAAAGATCATGTCTAAATATTGCAGATTATACATAGTTTTGGATTAATACTCATCTGGTGATAAATTACCAAGGAAATTTAATCGAGCACACACCTGTGTGCCTTAGGGGGAAAAATTACAAGGGTATGCCCTAAAGAAAGTCTTCCTCTGTTTCCATTTACTTACTAGGATACTTTGGCAAAACTTCCTTTATCTTGAAGTAATATTCTTTGTTCTTTGCTTTGTTCATCTTCAGGTATTATTCCTAAGATTATAATACATTGCAGGGAAGGCTTTGGCTGCTAACATCAAATTCTCTTACAGCAAAGTCCACAGGGATTTGTTAATTTCAACATTATTTTAAAATAAATCAGGTGTAAACTGAAGCAGGGGAACATTTTTGTTATTACTATTTTTATCCTGAAGGTATGTGGAAGAGACTGGTTCTCCTTTACTAATTTGAATCTTTTTGAAGCTAATTTATTATTCTTTTTTAATAGGTTTAATCTTTATTGTTGAAAGCATTACAGATGTGCCCCCCTGCTGGTCCCCTCTGCCCCACTCCCAACCCCTCCCCTGCCCCAAGTCTTCCCCACACTAGTGTGTGTCCATGGGCTACGCATATATGCATGTAAGTTCTTTGATTAATGTAAATGCTGTGAAGGAGGGAGCACAGGTTCTAATTTTGCTGTAGTTGCCACCAGCAGTCTTCACTGCATGGACCCCAGGTATCTAATTAATATTTGTAGCTCATACTTCTATGTTCCCTCTACACCCACAACATGTGCTGGGAATAGAGTTGATGCTCTCGATAAATGAATTGAAAAAACAAACAAACTCTAAGTCCCAGAGTGGAAATATCATCCTCTTTGGAAGGGTGAGAGGAATAGATGGGTAGGATGCACTCTGCTTATATATTGCTCTGGAGGAAAATGGAATAATGGTGCTCATAACAACAAACTAACAATGATAAAAACTGACCTCTATCGAATGCCTACTTAACTGTTTTTTTTTTATTAAGGATGAATTACTAATAATAACAATGACAAAAATAATGATAAAAATGAACATGTATTGAATATCTACTGTTAGCCAGGTTTTGTGCTAAGTTCTTTATATGAATTTTATTTTATTTACTTATTTTAATTTTTAAAAATATATCTTTACTGATTTCAGAGAGAGGAAGGGAGAGGGAGAGAGAGAGAGAGAGATAGAAACCCATGATGAGAGAGGAGTCACTGATTGGCTGCCTCCTGTACATCCCAACGGGATTGACCCCGCAACCCGGGCATGGGCCCTGACAGGAATCGAACCGCGATCTCCCAGATCCTAGGTCGACACTCAACCGCTGAGCCACACCTGGCAGGGCTGAATTTTATTTTTTAATCTTTATAAAAATCCCATGGAGTTTTAATGAAAACACTGGGTGCAGCTAAGTAACTTGCCTATGGTCCCATAGCTGGTAAATATTTGAGATAAATTTTATAGGCATACTGTCTGCTATTGAGTGCTATATGTCAAGAATTACAAGATGCCTTTCTCCTGTTGGTAAAATTGGGGTAGGGTGTTGCTAATCTCAATTTTTACATATATTTTTAAATATTGAATAAGACAAAAATTTAAAATTCTATGAGAGAGAAAGGAAAATATTATTGCAAGTTGTGAAAAATTTGTACAAATTCTTCCAATCTCCTCAACAACACATGTACACAAATCAAACAGAAGAAGCTGCTTCTCCTGTTTGTTTCAAATTTAATGTATGACACTTTTCTTTAGATAAAAAAATCTGTGTTCTAGGAGATTAGATGCTATAAATTCTATTATATGATTACATTTTAACTTATCACCATGTGTCATCTAAGAAAGTAATGGCTGTACTATTGCTGGTGGGAAGTAACAAGTTAGAGCAAAGCAATAGCCCCAAAGAGCATGAAGAAAACAAACAAATCAGGAAAGGATAATTAATTCTCTGTACAGTGAAAGGCTAATGTTTTTCTAATAAATAAGAATTCTTTTCTATTACTTTGCCTGCTGTAAGTACTATGACTCACTTGATCTATTTTTGTTGTTCATTCTAAAGTGGTATTGCCATTAGAACTTGTGTAAAATAATAACAGTTTTAAGTTCATTTTCATAAAAGTAATTAAACTTCATCACTTCTAGCTGATTCAACAAGCCAAGGAATAAATGGAGAGAAAAGGCCACCAACACAAACTTTCAATTCAAAATAATGTAACATTAGCACATTTTGCACCAAGGAACATACACGGAAGAACATTAAATTAATCATGTTTAAATAATAAAAAAAACTTAGGGGAAAATAGTTTTATTTTTTACTGGTTACAAGAGCTATAAGAGCATCCTTTAAAATATCCACAGTCATGCTGTTATTAGCTTGTATTTACTCTAGATCGTTTATCAAAGATGTGGGAAAGATACACTCTTTACATGCTTCAATTCAGGACAGATCACAACCCTTGGAGAAGTTAAGATGTTTCATAAATGCAAAACTCTGGATTACTCCAGAGAGTCAAGTATGGAGAAAGATTCCACGTTATTGTTGAAATATGCATTATGTCTGAAAGCCTGTATCTGAAAGCCCGTCTCCTTGAGGGGTGTGCTGGTTTTATTGATGGTGTGGGGGATGAACAGGAAGAAAATATATCTGGATGGTTGATAATTTTCCTAAGGTATTTCACCTGCTTCTAAGTGATGTGACTGCTCTCAAGTAGGAAGTCACGCTTTGATGGATTTTGTAGGGAACAATGTTTGTGTATGTTGTTTGTTACCTGATGAGCCTTTATTTTAGGTGTGTGAATTTCAAGTTAAAATTTGAAATGGAAAGATTGAGTTTAAATTTCTCTTATTGTCAGTTGATGCAAACTTCAACTTTTAGGTAAAGAAGGAATATTTGTAATGCACAGTTACATTGAGAAAGTCACCCTAAAGCTCTTTTAGTCTAGCCTTTCCAAACTAAGCACAAATGTATTATGAAGTTCCTCTTTGATATCAGTACACACACACACACATCCATTCTTCATAATCAGTTTTCAAAAAATTATTGTACAAAGATTACAAGTGTTAACTGAAGCTACTGTTATTCCAATAATTAGTACGTAGTATTTGTTGAATAAATGGAATGGAAAGATTTCAGTGCTGCATAGACTTCTGTTCTACATATAGAGAAGTACTAGGTTCATACTCTGTCAATTACTAACAACAGTCGTGATGGTGCGTAGGGCTCCATGTTTGTAAATGATTACTTGAAATGCATATGACATATTTGTACAACTTTTTATGATTTACTTAACTTTAAGATACTATTCTCCCAAGGAGTACACATTGTAGGAGCTTGTTTAATTCATTTCACTTTAGACATCTTCTCTGTAAATTGGCTTCAAGGGGCTTAAATAGAACAACATCTCACAGCTTCTAAGGTATGTTATTTCTTTTGGGAAGCCTAGACACAAAGTCCAGGGGGGAAAAGTTTTACCTAGTTACAGAGCTTTAAACAAATAGTTTTTATTAATTTTTCAGCAGTTTTAGGTTCACAGCAAAATCAAGTGCAAAGTATAGATATTTCCCTAATACCCCCTCCCCCGCAGATGCATAGCCTGCCCTGTTATCAGCATCCCCACAAGAGTGGTACATTTGTTACAGGTGATGAGCCCACACTGAAACATAATCACTCCAAATCCACACTTTACATTAAGGTTCACTCCTAGTGTTGCACCTTCTATGGATTTAGACAAATATATAACAGCATGTGTCCAACATTATGGTATTATACAGAGTAGTTTACTGCCCTAAAATCCTCTGTGTTCCACCTATTTACATCTTTCCCACCCCCCCAATTCCTGGTAAACACTCATTTTTTACGGCTTCCATTGCTTTGTCCTTTGCAGCATATAACATAGCTGGACCATACAGTGTGTAGCTTTTTCAGATTGGCTTCTTTCACTCAGTAATATGTATTAAATTTCTTTCCTGCCTTGTATTTTTTTAAAGTCAGATCCTTTATTTATTTATTCTTCAATTACAGTTGATATACAATATTATTTTTAGTTTCAGGTGTACAACATAGTGGTTAGACATTTACATAATTAACGAAGTGATTACTGCTATAAGTCTGATAATCCATCTGACATCATATATAATTATTACAATATTATTGACTGTGTTCCCTATGCTGTACTTTCCATGCCATTTTTATAACTGGCAATTTGCACATATTAATTTCTTCCCCATTTCACACATCCCCAACCTCCCTCCCATCTGTCAACCATCAAAATGTTCTCTGTATCTATGAGTTTGTTTCTGTTTTCTTTCTTTATTTTGTTTTTTTTTCTTAGATTCCACATATAAGTGAAATCATATGGCATTTGTCTTTCTCTGTCTGACTTGTTCACTTAGCAGACTACCCTCCCTGTCCATTCATGTTGTTGTAAACAAGTCTTGTTTACTTATTCATTCACCGGCACTGTATCTTTTGATTAGAGCATTTAATCTATTTACATTTAAACTAATTATTGATAGGTATGTAGTTATTGCCATTTTATTATTCACATTTTTATCTTCTTTCTCTCCTTAAAGAAATCCCCTTAATATGTTATGTAATACTAGTTTGATGGTGATGAACTCCCTTAGCTTTTTCTTGTCTAGAATCTTCCATGTCTTTCATGGCTTGATAGCTCATTCATTTCATATTTCTTTTTATTTTTAAAATAAGTTTATTTTTATTGAATCTATTGGGTTATCATTGGTTAATAAAATTACATAGGTTACATGTATACAATTCAATAATACATAGTCTGTATATTGTATTGTGTGTTGACCACCCCAAGTCCAGTTTTCTTTCATCACCATTTATCGCCCCTTTACCCTCTTCTACCTCCCCCAACACCGCTTTCCCTCTGGTAATTGCCATACTGTTGTATATGAGGTTTTTTTCTTTTTGCTTAATCCCTTCACCTTTGTTGCCCAGCCACGCAACCCACTCCCCTCTGGCAGCTGTCAGTCTGTTCTTTGAATCTCTGAATCTGTTCCTATTTTGTTTGTTAGTTTATTTTTTCATTAGATTCCACTTATAAGCAAAATCATATAGTACTTGTCTTTCTCTGACTGGCTTGTTTCACTTAGCATAATCCTCTCCAGGTCCATCCATCCTGTTGCAAAAGGTAAGATTTCCGTCTTTTTTACAGCTGAGTAGTATTCCATGGTGTAAACGCCCCACAGCTTCTTTATCCACTCATCTACTCATGGGCACTTTGACTGCTTCCAAGTCTTGTCTGTTGTAAATGAGGCTGCAATGAACATAGGGGTGTATATATTCTTTCAAATTTGTGCTTTGGGTTTCTTTGGATATATTCCCAGAAGTGGAATCACTGTCATAAGGCAGCTCCATTTTTAATTGTTTGAGAAAACTCCACACTGTTTTCCATAGCGGCTGCAACAATCTGCATTCATACCAACAGTGCACAAAGGTTCCCTTTTATCCACATAAAATATTTTTTGCAAATATTTTCTCCCAATCTGTTGCTTGTCTTTTCATTCTCTTGACAGTATCCTTTGCAGAGAAGTGAAATATTTTGCTTTGATCATTAAATCTTCCAAAAGAATAGCTTCTTCAATATTTTCTTGGCTGCAGCTTGAATTTAGTTTCTATTTTTTCTCATTTGTTGAAATATTTTTTGGGCTGTGGAGAGAAAGGAGGTAGATTGATAAACAGAAGGAGGGAGTGGGAGAGGGAGAAGAGAAGAGAGAGGGAGAAAAAAAAGAGACTGATTTTGGAAAAAGACCAGAAAACACAAAATATTAATAGTAATTTTGAATTTAATTATAGGTATTTTAAATTTTTGGGGGGGAGGAGTTTCTGTATTTTTAAAAAAATCTACAATAAAAATACTTTTATAGAGAAAAATTACTAAAACTATAGCATTCTGGGAAAAATCAATGACAATTTGTCTAGAGATTAGAGAGAAAGCTATTTTTTATCAGTGCTATCCAATAGAAATATATATTTTTAATGTTTTTATTGATTTTTTTAGAGAGAGGGAAAGGGAGATAGAAACATCAATGAGAGAGAAACATTGATGGGCCACCTCCTGCACATCCCCTACTGGGGACCCAGCCTGTAACCGGGGCATGTGCCCTGACTGGGAATCGAACCCATAACCTCTTGGTTCATGGGTCAGTGCTCAACCCCTGAGCCACTCTGGCCAGGGTCCATTAGAAATACATTGCAACCCAACATACATAATTTTAAACTTTCCAATAGCCACATTACAAAGGTATAAATTAGCAGGTGAAATAAATTTTTAAAGAATATAACTTATTTAATCATATATATCAAATATTGTAATTTTAATATTTAATATAAAATCAATATAAAATTTACTATTAATTTATTTTACATCCCTTGTTTATTTGGTAGTAAATTTTTGAAATTCAAAGTGTACTTTTATACTTATAGCACATCTTCATTTGGACCATACATTTATATTGGAAATATATGATGTATATTTAGATTTCATAAAATTTACATTTGAAAAAGTGAATTCACCTACTCAAGTTGTTTCAAATAGATTTTAAATTTTCAAATAAGGGACTCAAATACCCAAAACAATTTTCCTTTAATATTCCCATCTACATTGACAATACTCATTCATTTCTTTTGAAATGATCTGACTTTGAAGAAAACATATCCCTATCAAAAAACATCTTTCTAAATTAAGAAAATTTGTGAATTTAGTGTCAATCCAATACACTAACTTCAAAAGATTATTGCATACATTTAAAAGGAAAACTTAATTTATCAATATCATCAAATTTTTCTTATTAATTTGGCGGCCAATTTAAATAATGCTGTTAATTAAATGCAAGTTTTCTGCATCTTGATTCATGTTAGAAAAATATGTTAAAACATTGTATTGACTACTACTATGAGAAATTCAATTTCAGCATAAATTCATGTAGTGTTCTAGCTAGGTCATAAACCAATTTTCTTTGGAACTTTGAATTTTGCACACTCACATACAACATAATATCAATGAAGAAATTAAATGGCACTGCCATTTTTTTTCTTTTAGTATTGAATGGTGAGCATTTTTTTTCTTTCAAGAAATTTTGAAGTGGAACTGACAAAATAGTAAATCCTTGTAAACTTGGTCAGAGCTCAGTGAACGAGCATTGACCAAAAAACCCCCAAGATCATTAAATTCATTATATTCTATAACTTTTAAATGTTCTGCATACTGGCAATGATTCATAACATTTGTACACCCCTCACACACATGCATAACAGTGTATGTATCCAAAATATATAAAGTCTATTTTAGAAAATTGGACACAAATATTTTCAATATACATCATGCTGTGGGATAAACCAATACAGGAAATATCTGTTTGTTGCCTTAAAATTTTAGTAAATCCAGATTTTGATCCAGTGTGGCTGGAATACTATCTGTAATAATTGAAACAAAATATTTTATATTTAGGTATAATTCTTTGATAGATTTAAAATATTCAAAGTTATTCCACAGCTTTGATTTTTTTAGGGTGTGAATTGACATTTTTATTTTTTGTAAAATATAAATGTTTTGAGAAAAACACACTCTAAATTATTTATCAGGCTGTGTGTCTTATATTGTATAACTCAACTAAAGCTAAAGAAAAAAATCACCATTTAAAAAAATTTAAATAATTAATTTTTCTATTATAATTATCTGATAACTTAATTAAAGGTATTTTACATACGTAAATTATTCTTGTTAGTCTTGTAATTACCTTATAAAGCTTCTATATAAAATTTGTTTTTTGATATTGATATTTAAGAATGATTTTTTTATTTTGTAACAATTTAAACCATTCTATATATTGTCAAAGTTATAAGCTCAAATTGTGTTTAAAAGCATTTAAAATTTTTTGTGATTTAATCCTGATTTCAGTTTCTAATTTAATTGATTCCTTTTTTTACTTTTGAAAAGAAGCATTAAATTACCTATGTTTTTGCTGAAAAATACGTTAATATTGTATAATTTATAATGTTTTTTTTTTACACAATAAACAGTTTTTGCTTTTTATTCTAATATAGCATGTTGCAATTGACATTCATTGTGAACTTGTAACATACTTTCTTCCAGTCTCTTTTTTCTTTATTGCTTCTATCATAGTTCCAGCTTCTGGATCTTCACTTGATTTACATCAATAATAAGCCTATATTTTAAATTTAATAATAGACTCATATGTATTCTAAAACAGTAAAAATAATTCAATTATATTTTAATTAAAATTATAATGAATACTTCAGTTTTATTATGAAATACAATTTATATAAATATCACTTTAACTCAGGCCGATTTTATATAATATTCAAAAAAGCACATTATAATGTTACATTGTTGTTTAGGAAATATATTATTCAAATTAAATCAATCTATTGACACCAATGAGATCAATGGTGTGCTATAACATGTAGAACAATTATACATGTGAACTACATGTAATCTACAATAGTATCTTATACTACATATATACTATACTATATATGTGTGTGTGTGTATATATATGTGTATATATATGTATATATACATAATTTTTATTGTTGAGAATATTATAGATGTCACCGCATTTTTTGCCCCCTTGTCCACCGCCAGCCAGTTCCTGCCCTGCCCCAGGCCATCACCACCGTGTTGTCTGTGTTCACCAGCAATGCTTATATGCACATAACCTCTTTGGTTAATCTCTTCCCGCCCCCCCTTCCCTCTGAGATTCATCAGTCTGTTCCATGTTTCTATAGCTCTAGTTCTATTTTATTCATCAGTTTATTGTGTTCATTACATTTCACATATGAGTGAGATCATGTGATACTTGTCTTTCTCTGACTGGCTTAATTCACTTAGCATGATATTCTCCAGGTCCCTCCATGCTGTCTCAATGGGTAAGAGATCCTTCTTTAGTAAACATCTGCATAGTATTCCATGGTGTAAATGTACCATAGTTGTTTTTTATCCACTCATCTACTGATAGGCACTTGGGCTCTTTCCAGGTCTTAGCTATTGTAAATTGCGCTGCTATGAACACAGGGGTGCATATATTCTTTCTGATTAGTGTTTCAGGATTCTTAGGATATATTCCTAGAAGTGGCATCACTGGGTCAAAAGGCAGCTCCATATTTCATTTTTTGAGGAACCTCCATACTGTTTTCCATAGTGGCTGCACCAGTCTGCATTCCCACCAGCAGTGCACCAGGGTTCCCCTTTCTCCACACCCTCGCCAGCACTGGTTGTTTGTTGACTTGTTGATGGAGCCATTCTGACAGGTGTGAGGTGATACCTCATTGTCATTTTCATTTGCATCTCTCTGATGATTAGTGACGTTGAGCATTTTTTCACATGTCTCTTGGCCATTTGTATGTCCTCTTCAGAGAAGTGTCTATTCATTAATAGAAAAAAGTTGAAAATAACTAAAACATCCAAAATATAAGAAATTTGTAAATAAATACTAATGTATGATGTTAAGGCATTGGAGTACTGAGGGCTTAATATGTTTTAGATTTATATATCTTGACAGAGGAAAATGTTCATGATATATTATTTGATGAATGAAACAGACTTAAAATAATATATGCAGTATGATCTAATCTATAATATAGATATATTATGTGTAGAAAAATCTAAAAGGCTATATACCAAAGTGTCAACAATGGTCATTCCTGGACAGCAAAATTTTTCTTAGTCCTGGTCTCTATACAGTGGCCATATATTGCTTATATAATAAAAATAATACATTATTAAAGGGAGCAGTTACAGAAAAACTTTTGGAAAATTTTATTTGTTCCTCCTTTATCTTTTATTTTTAAATTTATTTTTACTTTTTTAAAATTTATCTTTATTGTTGAAAGTATTACAGGTGTCCCATTTTTCCCCCCCAAATGATCCCCTCCACCTCACTCCCATCCCCTCCCCAGGCCTTCACCCCATTATTCACTGTGCCCATGGGTTATGCATATAACTTCTTTGGTTAATCTCCATCCCCTTTCCCTCTTTCCTCTGAAATATGATCGTCTGGTGCACGTTTCAATGTCTCTGGATCTATTTAGTTTGTCAGATTCTTTTGTTCATTAGCTTCTTCTTAAAGAAGACCCTTCAACATTTCCTGTAGTGCTGGTCTGGTGGTAATGAACTCCTTTAGCTTTTTCTTATCTGTGAAGCTCTTTATCTGACCTTCAATTCTAAATGATAGCTTTGCTGGGTAGAGCAATTTTGGTTGTAGTGCCATGTTTTTCATCACTTTGAATGTTTCTTGCCACTCCCTTCTGGCCTGCAAAGTTTCTGTAGAGAAATCAGCTGACAGCCACATGGGTGTTCCCTTGAAGGTAACTAACTGCTTTTCTCTTGCTGCTTTTAAGGTTCTCTGTTTGTCCTTAGCCTTTGGCATTTTAATTATGATGTGTCTTGCGGTGGGCGTCTTTGGGTTCCTCATGTTTGGGACCCTCTGTGCTTCCTGGACTTATAAGTCTATTTCTTTCCCCAGGTATGGGAAGTTTTCTGTAATTATTTTTTCAAATAGGTTTTCAATTTCTTGCTCTCTCTTTTCTCCTTCTGGCACCCCAGTAATAGGAATGCCTAGCCTCTTGAAGTTGCCCCAGAAGCTTCTTATACTACCTTCATATTTGTGGATTCTTTTTTCTTTTTGCTCTTCTGGTTGGGTGTTTTTTGTTTCCTCATGTTCTAAATTGCTGATTTGATTCTCAGCATCCTCTACTCTACTGTTGTTTCTCTGTAAATTATTCTTCATTTCAGTTCGTGTAGCCTTCATTTCAAATTGGTACTTTATTATGTCATCGATTTTCTCAGTTTTTTCATAATACTCTTACTAATATGATTGAGCATCCTTATAACCAAAATTCTGAACTTTCTATCTGTTAGCTTGCTTGGATCTATTTCATTTAGTTCCTTTTCTCGTGATTTTTTTCTGTTCTTTCCTTTGTGACATGTTTCTTTGCCTCCACATTTTGGCTGCTTCCAGGTGTTTGTTTCTATGTATTAGGTAGAGCTGCTATGTCTCCTGGAATTGGTAGAGTGGCTTTGTGTAGTAGGTGTCCTGTAAGGTCCAGTGGCTCGGCCTCCCCACTCACTTGAGCTGGGCCTTCTAGGTGCTCCCCTGTGTGGGCTGTGTGCACTGTCCTGTTGTAGTTGAGCCTTGGTTGCTGTTGGCATCACTGGGAGGAATTGACCCCCTGGTCAATCAGCTGTGAGGACCAGTTGCAACTACAGCCAGAGAGCTGCTGTGCCGGAGACACCCCTATGGAGCAGGATTCACTTCAGTGGAGCTTCGGTGTTCACCAAGTGCGCCCCTTGAGTGTGTCACTCATGGATGTGGTACGGTTGTAATCCAGCGTGGTCGAGTCTGACCACCAGGTGCACTGTCTCTGGGTCCTCCTGGAGGTGCCAAGTCAACCCCTGCCAGTGCCTTACCCAGGGCCACCCCGCATGAGCTACACAGCAAACCGTAGTTGGCTGCTACTTGTGCTGGGCTTGGAGGTGCCCAGGAGAGGCCAAGCTATGAGCCAATGCAGCTGCCGCTAGTGCCAGGCCTGGGGCCGCTTATTAAGTCATATGGGGCCCACTGCTGCTTGTTTGAGAGGTTTTAGGAAAGTCCTAAGCATGAGGCTCGAGAGGCCACTTGCATAGAAAAGCCCCGGAAAATGGCCTGGATGAGCTGCAGGTGGGGAGGGGCGGGGCCTCCAGGAATCACGGGGCGGGGCCAAAGGCGTGAGTCAGGGGCTGGCGATTCAAACATGGCGCCTGCCTCTCGGCTGTGTGCGGGGAGGACTCGCCAAGGGAGCCATGGCCTCCGCCAGCCCTTCTGCCTGGGAGGAAGCCACCCCTCTGCCTCTCGCCCGGATTCCAGGCAGGTTAGTTCCTCCTGGAGTGTCCCAGGTTCCCTTCCAGCTGCTGCCCGGCGCTGGGCTCAGAGGGAGCGTCCGAGTGAGTCCGTGCCGGGCCCTTTAGGAGGAGCTGCTGGGGCTCCCGCAGCCTCCGCGACCCTCAGTGACAGTCCAGCTGGTTTCACAGCCTGGAGTTGTGGGGAAGTCTCTTCCTGGCCCTGGAACCCTGGGCTGGGGGACCTGATATGGGGCTGGGACCCCTCGCTCTTCCGGGAAACCTCCACCGCTGAGATGTCCTCCTGGGTTTAAACTGCCCTGGTCCCACTGGCCGAAGAACCCACATGAGATCCGAGCTAGGCTGATCTGCTTTCTGGGATTTGGAATCTTGTGTGCAGCAATCCACCAATGGAATGAACTTGGAGTTGGGTCATTCTGATGGCAGACACTGAAAAGATATTTCCTTTGACATTTGATATTTTCCCTTGATATCTTTCTTCAAAGCTGTATCTTAGTAAGCTCTCCAGAGGGGTCCTGTTCTCTTCAAGGCCCAGTTGTCCAGGTGGTTTTCTGATTCTCTGGTAGCTAAGAATTCTGGTAAATTAAAAAAAAAAAAAAGTAAGTTAGCTACAATTGTTTTCTAATTTAACTTTACTGCTGCGTTGATAACATAACTGGATCACTGGTGTCATCTCATCTGCATCCCTGATAAGAGGGAACCCAGGCTTCTGGCTGGGATCTTGTGTGTCCAGCTTCAGATTAAGCAAAGTGTGAGCATGAGTGAATTTTACCAAAGGCAGCAGTACATGGTTTTGAGGCTAAAATGCGAGATGTCTTTTCATGGAAAAACTTGTAATCCAAAACCAGGCCACCCTCAGCAGTCATCAATCCAAAGAGCTGTGCAGGGTGAGCAAAGAGAGAAAAGTGGGAATGTGAAACAGCAGGGAGAAGACAGGGAAAGGGAGGTACATCTTTACTGAAGACATTTTCTTGAGTCTTGAAATCTAGCGAAGATATAATTTATAGTTGATCTATGGCTTCTCTTTTACCAAGGGAATTGCTACATTGGGTGTTATTGATCCTGCCCTTCACGTAAGTCACATCATAGTACTGCGCTTCTCATTCTTTTACTCTCCTACTTGATCTCCATTCCTTTGCTTGAGCTATTTTTCTGTATAAAGTTCACGTGGGTATCATGAGATACCCATCCTTTGAGATTTGTCTTCTTGGAGAAGCCTTTTTTGATTCAGCAACCAGATGTTAGCTTTCATTTATTCATTACATTACAGAACCACATCTGAGCATTATTGTATAGTAAGAGTTCACTAAAGTGAAGGTGGTGGTAGTGGAGTATTTTAGCAAATGAAACAAAGCATGTGCAAAGAACTGCAGGTGAAAGAGTTCCTATGCATATTTAATGCTATTGGAACTGAGTTGGTGAAGGGGAGGGATGAGATTGCTGAGAAGATGAGACTGGTTAAGATTGACAAGGTCATATGCTAGTGTTTTTTAAATATCTGTTAAAGGAAGCCTGAAGCCTGAAGGGTCTTATTTAGATATGTGATTTGGCCTAATCACACAGCCAGAAGAGTTAGGATTCAAACTCAATTTGCATCTTCCTTCAAAGCCACACCCCTTTATCTCTATCCTATTTTGCATATTGAAATAATTCTTGTATTGGAATGTGGAATAGACATATAGTCTGGGTTATAATATGGCTCAGATTAAAAACAACTCAAAGTGCAGGAGAGAGAAGTAATTTTATAGGGCAAAAAGTAAACCTAGAGATGGAAAAGTCCTTAGAAATACTATTTGATTAAACTGTAATAAAATGAGAATTTTGAGCAATGGTAGTCAGAGAGACTGAAAATATTCTGTAATTTGTGTTAAAATCCCAAGTATAAGGAGGTGACTGTTTTAAGAGAAAATATGCATGGTATTGAATAATTAGGAAAACTGAAGATCAGCAGACCAGGCAGGGGAAGGGCACAAATGAGTCTTTATAAATAGAACTGATTCTAAAGATTCTCATTAACAAATGTTTACTTAGCAAACCTGTAACTCAATTCAGATCTGTTCTTGGAAAAGTTTGGAAATTTTCATAGAGAAGATGGTTTACTAGCAAAAGAAAATTAGAAGTTAAAATCTGAAGTACAGGTGTGTTTTTTGAGAAACAAAATGAATCATGCTTAAGTTAATAGTTTAGTATAATGTATATGATTCTTTAACTTCAGTGCAGATAATAATTTTGAGTTGTTAATCTTTTAATATATAGAGTTAAATTACTACCTCAGAAAATAAAGAACTTATGTCTAACCTAGATGAAACTCAACTGAGAGATACTTTCAAATGTGTGTGAAATACCTGTGCAGTGCCTCTATGTAAGGTTAGTTCCTTTTCCCTCTGACCTGGAATGCTTAGGAAAGGTAAAAAGTAATGGCAATATTTTAAAATATCAGAATCATGTGAATGAATCTTGAGGCCGATCACCACCTATATGAAACAGAATCTCCTTGGCCCATCTTGAAAATTTGCATTTTTAATATAATATTTTAATATACCCCAGGTGTTTCTGATGATGACCCCAGCTCCCCAAAACATGTATGTATTCTCTTTCTGGTTCAAGAGAACTATGCAGAAAGTAAAAGAGGGTTAGATTTAGAGCAAAACAGTTCTGTCATTACTATGTGCTTCTGTCTTCCATATGACCTAGCAGGTTATTTATTTTATAATTAATTTATTCTTTACCTATAATTTAATCACTTACTTATTTTACAGTTAACACAAAGTGAGCAGGTCATCTCTAAAATTATTATTTTTAGGCCCTAGATTTCTTATTGTTATGAGCTTTAGTCTGCTGAAACCCTTGATTTCCAAATATCCTTCTTAGAGCACAGGAGAACTGGTCAATGGTTTTGAGGCATAAGCATTACATTGTAAGGTCTGTTGGAATACAATATGCATCTAAATAATTCAGCTTTGTGAACTCCCTAATATCCAGATAACATTGTGCATTTTTCCAGAGTTCAGTGTATATTTGGTAGTAATTTAAAAATGAGAGGGAGTGGTTTGCTTTGTGGTTAGGGGAGTGGCCACTCATTAAAGTGTGATTTAGAGAGTTTAGGCAAACAATTCTTCAGCTCAAAAGTGATGGATATCTAATAGCTAGAGCCTAAAACATTGATCAATTCAAAATGCAATACATTTTTTTAAATAGTTGCACTTTGGTGAGAATAAAGAATACTCAGAGTTTCAGTGTATGTGGTACTTGTTTAAGTGTGTGTGTGTGTGTGGAGAGAGAGAGAGAGAGAGAGAGAGAGAGAGAGAGAGAGAGAGAGAGAGAGAGAGAAGGTAGGGGCAAGAAAAAAGAGGAGGTGATCTATAAGAAGCAGAAGAGGTTGGGATGCACAGTTCCCTGATTCCATTGCTGTATTTCTTGATGCTTAAACATGAAGGTTAAGCCATGGGACACAGTTCTAGGGGGTTAGTTCTGCCCTTTCAAAAATTATGGTTTCCAGTCTCTCTTTCCCACTCCCTAGTCAATGATTTCTAAACATTGTGATATAGGAACTATAAAGAACAGTCATTTAGTCAAAGACTGTTTACTTAGTGCTCTCCAGAGTGCCTAGAGCGGAACCAGAGAAAATTAATAGCATTAAACCTTAAAGCTTTGATGCTTGTTCTGAAATGCAGAGCTGCTTGACATATATTTCCAGAGGGACATTTATATCTCTTTCATGTGTATCAAGAGAAGAAAAATATTGGACCTGCTGATTGACATATCTTTAATGCCTAATGGACATTTTTTGAAGTCAGATTTATTAAGGTATAATTTACATATTGAAATTTCACCCTAAAAGGGTACAGTTTGATGGATTGGGTAAATGTATACATGCATGTTATTACCACTATAATCAAGAAATAGAACAATTTCATCACTCCTAAATATTTATGTTCCTTCAACATTAATCCCTTTTCCCACGACTAGCGCTTGGCAACCACTAATCTGAATTAAGTTTCTATAGTTTTGCTTATCCCATAATATCATATAAATGAATCAACATTATGTAGCTTTTTTAAAAAAAATACGTTTTTATTTATTTAAGAGAGAGGAAGGGAGATGGAGAGAGAGATAGAAACATCAATGATGAGAGAGTCATCATTGATCAGCTGCCTCCCACACACTTCCTACCGGGGATGGAGCTCACAACCCGGGCATGTGCCCCAACAGGGAATTAAACATTGATCTTCTGGACCCTAGGTCAATGCCCGGCCAGGCATGTTATGTAGCTTTTTGAGATCAGCTTCTTTCACTTAGTGTAACCCATTTGTGATTAACCTATGTTATTGAGTGAATCAGAAGTTCATTTCTTAACTTTGCTGAATAATACTTCATTATTTATCTAGTCACCATTTTAGGAACATTAGTGTTATTTCTAATTTGGGGTGATTATGAATAAAGCCATTTTAAGATTTCAACTTTTTTTAAATTAGTTTTTGCATGCCGTACCTTTCTATCGAATGTAATCCTTTCCGGAACACCTTTGGAGTTGTGAAATGTTCAAAAACCGAGGAATTCACAGCTGACAGCTAGGCCTCAGGATCTTGGCCTCAGCAGAGGCCGTGTGGCACGTTTGAATTCCAAGGCATGTTTGAAACCAAAGCATTTACTTCTTGGTTTACAGTGTTCATAAACTGAAATGTTCATCAATGGAAACGTTCAAAAATCCAGGTACCACTGTACTACATAGTTCAGTTTTGCTGTTCTTTCCAGGAGTAACGTTTCTTTGACACTGGATTAACTTCATAATCCAATGGCATAAATCTTAGTGACATACTTGGTTGTTGTTGTTTTTTGTTTGTTTGTTTTTTTGCATTATGTGTACTTTGATAAGAATAAACACTAGTTTCTAATATTTAGAACCCAGAGCTCAGCATCATTTAATAATATCACAGAATAAGGAAGATGGTTGTCATATTGTTGCTGAAAATATTTAGGACAGGCAAAGTTTGGTTAAAGTGTGGAGAGATGGTACTGGTAAAATTATAACCTGGACAAAGGCTTTGGAGAGTAAAACTTAGACTGATGCTGAATTTCACATCTATTAGTTTACCAGAGATGAGGCTTGCAGGAGAATGTGCTATGACATCTTATAGTGTCTCACAGCATCCTCCAAAAGACAACTCTTTATGAATGGAGTCATTTAGGCTTAGACAATTTATGTAATTTGTTTAAAAATATACTAGTAGAAGCAGAATTGAAATTTGTACTCACATTTGACTCTGAACCCCATATTCTATCATTAATAAAGTAATTTAATATACTGGGTAAATGGATGCCTCTTTTGAACCTACAGTGTCAAGTACAGTGGTGGGTACTTGCGATATAAAGATAAGTAAGACTTGTTTCCTGCCTTGGAGGTATTTATAGCCACTTAAAGAGAGCCACCCTGTAAACTGAGAGGGGAAGAAAGTTTTAAGGTCTATGATAGAAACACAACTTTCAAATAAGTTCCCAAAATATGGAGTCATAAATCTTCCCTGGGCAAAGTGGGCTCAGACCTCATAGTGGATGCAATGTTCAAGCTAAGCCCTGGAACATGAACCTGTGATCAACAGTCCAGAAACCAAAAGATAAGGATGACAAAGGTTTTTCCAAGGAAAATATGCAGCTTGAGCAAAGGTACAGAGGTGAGGTTTTTACAACAGATGCCTTGCAACAGATTAATTCATTGGAATAAGTTTGGTGCCCTGAGGAAATAGGACACGCAGAATTGCTTTTGATGCCTTGTAGAGCACAGCTTGTTGAAAACGGAACCAGGTGATGCACCCAGTGTGGTGATGTCTCTCGGACACTGTGCATACAAGTAGGACATTTCATCAAACAGAATAATTTGGGGTAAAGGTGAAAACTAGAATAAATGTTCTGAATTTTATAAAAATAAATAAAATGCTAGTTTGATCAGGGAAAATGTTCACCTGGAATTAGTGGACACTATAAGTGCACTCATCGCAGTAAGGAAGGTTATGCATAAAGGATGTGACTTGCAATTTTTAAATAAATAAATATTCACCAAGTTAAAATGCTGATCAGGAAGACCAATATTTAATCTGAAGAATTTCAACAGCTAAGGGACAGTTGAGAAAGAAGATTGGAATGAGATTGGGCAATTGCTTAGGACAGTGATTCTCAAATTTGGCTGCACATTGGAATCACCAGAGGAGCTTTTAATCAAAATATCCAGGTTGCACCCCATACCAATTAAATCAGAACATCTAGGGGTGATTGCCAAGCATCAGTATTTTCAAAGATCCTTAGATCATAACTACATGCAGCAACATTTGGAAACCACTGGCCTAGACCAATATCTACTTCAATTTATTTCTTGAGGTTCATTTTATGTAGCTAAACTTTACAGTCAAAAAAGATATAGTGAGGTAATTTTTTTTCTTTTAAAAACTGCTCATGAATGCTGTTGTCCTGACCAGGAACTGGAATGCCTAATGGAATTTTAGAAGCATACAAAAAATCTTTAAGTTGCCCTTTTTCCCCTTTTATTGTCAAAATTCCTATGCTATCTTGTTTATCATCATATTTCTTATAATAAGACATGACTGATGACTCACTATTATGTGCCGAAAATCAGAGATGACAATAATGCATACAAAGTACTCTTCACATGGCACATTTCCCAGAACCCCTAAGCCACAAGAAAGTAGTATTGTGAATTTCCACATTGTCCTGTGGGTTAGTTAGGACAATGATCTTACCATTATTTTTATAAAGGAAGAAAGTGAGATGCAAGTAACTGAGGCTAGGATATAGGTTTATTGATTCTCATGCCAAGATTGCATCTATTGTCCCTGTATTACCTGATAGACCAGGCCAAAACCGAGTGCTCACAAGATTAAATCTAGATGTCAGAAATGCTATTTTTAGGATAAAATGTAGCAAGTTGAAAATTTTGCTGTGAAATCAATATAATTACCCCAAAGGTATCATATTTCTAAAGAAACAGCTGGAGATTAAAGTCTGTGAGGAGGCAACACTTAAAATAGGGAAGGAAAGATTATTATTCCTAAAATTAATTCTAGGTGTATTGTCTTAGTCATTTCAGGAGGCTATAACGAACTAACATTGATCGGTGGCTTATAAATAACAGAAATTTATTTCTTGCACTACTGGAGGCTGAAATCTGAGATCAGGGTGCCAGCATGGTCAAGTTATGGTGAGACACCTCCTTGGGCTGCAGGCTGCTGGCTTCCTGTTCTAGCCTCACGTGGTAGAAAGAGCAAGTGAGCTCTTTGACCTCTTCTTATGAGGGCACTCATCTCATTCATGATGGGGCCACCCTCCTAACCTATTGAAACACCAATGATGAGAGTCTTCATTGATTGGTTGTCTCCTGCATGCCCCCTATTGAGGATTGACCCCAAAACCTAGGCATGTGCCCTGACCAGGAATCGAACCATGATCTCCGGGATCCTAGGTCAATGCTCATCCGCTGAGCCACGCCTGGCTGAGCAGGAGCTGTATTATTTTATTAAACATATAGAGAAAATAATTCTCTGGACTAAAGTGATCAATTTAAAGAACAAAAGTAGATTTGACCATAGATTATTGGACATTGATTTTTATTATTTTTCTTGTACCTATTTTTAAATGTATATTTCTGTAACTCCACTGTAATCAAGATACTGAAAATTTTCATTACTCCCCCCCCAAAGTTTTTTCATGTACATTTACAGGAAACTTGCCTCCGAACCCTGGCCTAGGAAACCACTGATAATTTTCTGAAGTTTTCCTAAAGGAAATATTTTTTCTTGTTTTGCCTATTCTTCAATTTAATAGAAATCAAACCGCACCGTATGTATTTTTTTTAGTCTGGCATCTCTGTCAGTATAGTGTTTTGAGATTCCTTTGTGCATATCACTAATTCATTCACTTTTATTGCTGAGTAATATTTTTTGAATGGGTGTACCACAATTCCTTCCTGCATTCACCTGTCTATGGCCATTAGGTTGTTTTCCAGTTTTGGCTATAATGCATAAAGCTGCTGTGAATGTTTATGCTCAAGTATTCGTGTGGGCCTGTGTTTCTCATTTCTAAGGCTGGAATACCGAGGAATGAAATGGCTAGTTGGCCTGGGAAGCATATGCTTACCTTTTTTTTTTTTTTTTTTTTTAAATATATTTTTATTGATTTCAGAGAGAGGAAGGGAGAGGGTGAGAGAGAGATAGAAACATCAATGATGAGAGAGTCATTGATCAGCTGCTTCCTGCACACCATGACTGGGGATCGAGCCTGCAACCCGGGCATGTGCCCTGACCAGTAATTGAACCCTGATCGCCTGGCTTCTAGGTCAATGCTCAACCGCTGAGCCACACCTGGCCGGGCTATGCTTAACTTTTGGGGAGACTGCCAAACTTTTCCTACGTGGTTGTATCATTTGGCATTTTCAGCAGCAAAGCATGGAAGCTACCTCTGCTCTATATCCTCACCAAAACTTGGGGAGAGTCTTTTCAATTCTATCTGTTCAAGTGGATCTCCTTTAATTTGTATTTAATATTAATTTCCCTGATCTAAATATATTGAGCATCTTTTCATGTACTTTTTGGCCATTTTTATATCTACTCTTATGAAATGTGCATTCACATTTTGTCAAACTTTATTGTATTGTTTCTTTTATTAGAGTTGTAAGCACTTTTATATATATTCTGAGTACAAGTTCTTTGTTAAATATATATACTGAAAACACTGAGAATTATCATCCAGACTGTGGATTGTTTTTATTTTTATTTTTCATTTTAATAGTGGTTTTCAAAGGTTGCCAAATTTTACGTTTGATGAAGTGTGATTTTTCAGTATTTTAACTGTTGTACTTTTTTCTGTTCCGAGAAATTGTCTAACCCAAGTGGTTTTTAATTTTTTTGGGGTGGTGGTGCTGGCTGTGGTCTATGTCAACTTAATTTTTGTATATAGCATGCAGTAGGGTCAAGTTTCCTATTTTCCCCAAATGGGTTTTTAATTATTCCAGCATAGTTTATTGAGAAGACTGTTCATTCTCCATTGATTTACCTTGGAACCTTTGCTGAAAATCAATTTATTATATATGTGTAGTTCAATCTTTGGACTTTATAGTCTGTTCCATTGATCTCCCTAAGTATGCTCAAACCAATAGCAAACTCTCTTATTTTACTTAGGTTATTTCCATTGCTTATTTATCCTGAAAAAGTAAATGTATTCCGTTTTCTCTTATATTTCAAAATACTCCATTTCTAGATTATTTAGATTACATTTCCATAATTTTAAAACTCATCAAATACTTGCTAGGGATTTTATTGGGATTCCATATATCAATTAAGGGAAAATGGACATCTCAGTATTACCAAGATTACTAATATATTTTGAGTTAGTGGATAGTTTTGTAAAGTATATATATATATTTCCAACCTTTTGTTGTTAGTATATTGAAATACATTTAATTTTTGTATTCTGTTTTTGTATCCTATAACCCTGTAAAAATCACTTACTGTCTGTAGTAACTGTTTTTCTAGATTCTTTAGGATTTTCTATATACATCATGATGTGAAGAGATTTTATATCTTTCTTTCAATCTTTATGTCTTTTAGTTCTTATTATTGCCTTAGTGCACCGTCTAGTACTTTTATTGCAATGTGTAATAAAAGTGTTGAGAATGAATATCCTTTACTTTTTCCTGATCTCAAGTGGAAAACATTCAGTTTTTCACCATTAATTTTTTGCATAGTTATCCTTTCTCAGGTTGAAAAAGTTTCTTTATATTCCTATTACCTACATTTTTCTATTCTATTCTAAGGAATAAGAATTTCTCTCCGTTCCTAGTATCGATTTCTAGAAGAACGGTTTTCTGTAGGTTGCTTTCTGGTAATAGCTTTGTATGTTTTTCATTTCAGAGTAAAGCTGCCCTCACAAAATGAATTGTTCAGTACTTTTCTACTCCAGTATTTTCTGAGACATTTTTGTATCCTTTCTTCCTTTAATGTTTGGTAGAATGAAATAGTGAAGCCTATGTACACTGCTACTATTGTAAGCTGCAAATGTCCCTTCACTATCTTGTTACTAATTTTCTTCTGTGATTCATTAGACTTAAAGGCATTATTGAAAAGTGTGTGACTCAATTTCCAAATATTTGAGGATTTTCTATGTTTGTTAATGATTTCTACTTTAATTCAATTGTTGGAAGATTTAATTCATTTTAAATTTATTAAGACATTTTGAGGCCCAATGGGTATTCAATCTACATGACTATTCCAAGTTATCTTGAAAAGAATATGTATCTACTGTGGCTTGCTGGAATGTTTTATCAGTGTCAATTGGATCAAGTTGGTTGACAGTTTTTCCCAAGTCTGGTATATCATTACTGATTTATGTCTGCTTGTATTATCAATGACTTCAGAGTGGAGCATTGACCTCTCTAACTTATGATTTTAGATTTGCCTATTTCCCTTTAATTTTTTTCAGTTACTGCTTCATATATTATGAAGCAGTAAATTTAGAATTTTTGTATCTTTTTGATGAATTGATCCTTAATCTCTATAAAATATCTCTCTTTATTCCCTGTGATATTCTTGTTTTGAAGTGTACTTTTTCCCCCTGAGACTTATATAGCCACTGCAGCTTTTTTATGATTAGGATTTGTGAGATGTGCCTCTTTCCATTCTTTTATTTTTAACCCATGCCTCTATTTTTAAAATTGTACAGACAAGACATAGTGAGTGTTGATTTTTTTAAATACAATCTGAAAATGTCTCCCTTTTCATTGGAGTTCAGACCATTTACATTTACTGTGACTATTAATATTGTTATGTTTAAGTCTATAATCTTGCAAGTTATTTTCTATTTCTGTCATTGTCTTTTGGTTCCATTTTTTTTCTTTCTCTTTTGCTGCCTTGTTTTGGATTGAGTATTTTAAAAGTATTTAATTTTATCTACAGAAATAGTTGTATCTCTCTTTTTAAAAAAGTATTTCAGTGGTTGTATTAGAATATGAATCTTTAACTTTCCACACTCTACTTTTCATTATATTATACCACTTTACATAAAATGTAAGAAACTTCTACAGTATAATCCAATTTTTCCATCTTGTTTTTGAGCTATTACTGTCACAATTTTATTCCTGCATAAGCTACAAATTCCACAATACACCATGAGAGTTGTTTTTTTCCTATAGCCAATTATCTGCTGAAGAAATTTAAAAATGATTTAAAAAATATTTATGTACATTTTCATAATTCTACTGTTCTTCATTTCTTTGTATTAAACCAAGTATCCATCTGGAGTCAACTTTTCTCTTTGTGGAGAACTTTTTAATACCTGATCCTCGCCCCCCCCCCCCCCACCTACCCACCTTAACCCCCGGTAATCCCTCTTTCAGTAATTTCCAAACTTCCACTTAGCATGACGTCCTTTGGATTGTTATCTGGTAGACGAATTATGTGTGGAGTACTAATGAGTCTCAGCAACCATTTAATAGCAGTTTACTAGTATTCTAAATGCCTTTTATGTATGAATTTAGATTTATCGCTTGAGAGTAAGCTGAAAGACAAGTTAGGTTTTGTTGTGGTTATGAGTTAGATATCCATTTACTATCTGGTCTAAAATACAACATGAAATCGTTCCGGGAAAATTAAACCTTTATTGAATTTACTTTAAACTATTGGAGCAATTTAAAAAAAAATCTCTGACGTACTAAGGAGAGATGTTTCTCCCATGCGGATAACTAGTTATACTTCAGTCCTATTTTGTTCCTTAGATTTTAGTTTACCTCGCAGGGCTCTCAGCTCAGGAACTTCAGTACTTGTTTCTTTTTCTATTTGGTGCTGTATGTGTCTCTTTGGTTTCCACTTAGGAAAAATCATAATAGAGTCTCAGTTCTCAACAGGAACATATGGCTGTGAAACTGCTGCATATAACATTGCT